>NC_068283.1:44531449-44806449 GCF_025860055.1 Xyrauchen texanus | reverse complement strand
TATCGGCCAATTAATCTGTTTTCGTCCTTTTTCGCCCCCTTAGTTATCAGCATCGGTGAATGCATTATCGGCCGACCTCTCGTTGATATCCCGCCACGTGAATCACGCTCGTCCCACATGACAGGCACGTTAACATCATAAACACACACACACACACACACACACACACACAGAAAAAACATCTGACAATGACGCCAAATCAAGACACTTTCAAATAATAACAAACATAAATCTTTTTGCTTTATCTTAGAAAAATACAGATGAACTGCTGTTTTGTGTCCAGCATTGGCACTCAAGATTGGTCCAGCGTAGCAGCATAAACTCCAGCGTGACATCAGACAGATGAACCTCACAAATCCTGTCAAGAACATGTCAAGCTCATATTTCACCATGAAACCAAAAGAAAGAAATAAGAAGTCGAGTTAAGATGAATGAAAATGAAGCCCATTTTTAACACTATTAATTAAGGCTGCACGATTGTGACAAAAACATATAAAACAATAATTGTTGATTATTTCCGGTGATATTGTAATTCTGATTCATTTTGAATGACAGATTTTCATCAAAATTAATTATTATTTGTGGATCATCTTCATTACATATTCTTTATATTGGCTACACAAGCTGATAACTGTTTTTCTCAATGACATTATAGCTGTTTAATGTGATTCAATGAGAGAAACACACACACATATATATATATATACAGTGAGTGTGCAGGTATGTATATCTACAGTTTTAGTGTGTCAATAGGAAATATAAATGTTAGATTCCCAAACATTATTTTTGCCAATAGAAAAGATTAGAACAGATGTCATGTTCCCCACAGAGACCCCCTCTGAACAGTCTGAGATTACATAAAGAGACAGGAGTGATTGAGACAGCCGAAATAGACTGAAGAACAGCTCCAAGAACCAAGAGCAACTGTGTCCTGTAACTAGGAGAATTGGGGTTGTTTTAAAGGCAAAGGTGGTCACACCAAATATTGATTTAGCTGTTTTATGTTTACTGGACTTTGTGTGACATTAACTGATAAATTAAAACTATTTATGGCATTATTTTTTGAAGACACCCTCACTATGCCTAGGAGGTATTGCCCCAAGTGAAGGAGTTCAAGTACCTCGGGGTCTTGTTCACGAGTGAGGGGACAATGGAGCGGGAGGTTGGCCGGAGAATCGGGGCAGCGGGGGCGGTATTGCACTCGCTCTATCGCACCGTTGTCACGAAAAGAGAGCTGAGCTGGAAGGCAAAGCTCTCGATCTACCGGTCAATTTTTGTTCCTACCCTCACCTATGGTCATGAAGGTTGGGTCATGACCGAAAGAACTAGGTCGCGAGTACAAGAGTCCGAAATGGGTTTCCTCAGAAGGGTGGCGGGCTTCTCCCTTAGAGATAGGGTGAGGAGCTCAGTCATCCGCGAGGAGTAGAGCCGCTGCTCCTTTGCGTCGAAAGGAGTCAGTTGAGGTGGTTTGGGCATCTGGTAAGGATGCCCCCTGGCCGCCTCCCTAGGGAAGTGTTTCAGGCACGTCCAGCTGGGAGGAGGCCTTGGGGAAGACCCAGGATTAGGTGGAGAGATTACATCTCCACACTGGCCTGGGAACGCCTCGGGGTCGCCCAGTCAGAGCTGGTTAATGTGGCTCAGGATAGGGAAGTTTGGGGCCCCCTGCTGGAGCAGCTGCCCCCGCGACCCGACTTCGGATAAGGGGTTGAAGATGGATGGATGGATCCTCACTATGCAAAGTGCCTAAAACTTTTGCACAGTACTGTATATATATATATATATATAAGCTGTATATTAAATTAAGTACTTTACATTATGTTTAAGTTTAATTTATGATGCTTCAAAGACATTTTTTTAATTGTATTGTATTACAGTAATACAGTATGAAATTACTGTATGCTCAAAGAAATATTTTGTCAATTTCATATAACCATCCATAAAAGTGAATTGAGTAATCTTTAAAAAAAAAATTGACTGGAATTTTGTTGAGGAATTGAAATGCGTAAATCTTAAAAACAGGCTAAAATATGTATAATGTGCATTAAACCGACTGTAAAAGGACACTTGTTATAGAGAATCTACACAATTAAAACGTTCAACATTTTTATTGGTAAATGTGCATGAAAATAATTCCACAGTGCAAAAATATAAAAAAATAGGCTTCACTTCTTTATATATAATATTATTGGTAACACTTTACAATAATGTTGTATTTGTTAACATTTGTAAATGCATTAGGTATCATGAACTAATAATAATTGTATTTATTTATGAAAATAAGGTTTATTATTAGTTCATAGTGCATTCATCTGAACGTAAACAACCTGTTGTAGTATATGTTGAAAATAACGTAAACCAATATTAGTCAAATTGAATACTAATATTATTAAATATTATAATTTTATTTATTATATTAATAATAATATATATTTATTTTATTTATCATATTAATAATAATAATATATTATAATTTTATTTATTATATTAATAATAATATATTTTTATTTTATTTATCATATTAATAATAATAATAGATTATAGTTTTATTTATTATATTAATAATAATATATTATTATTTTATTTTATTATATTAATAATAATACATTTTTATTTTATTTATCATATTAATAAAAATATATATTTATTTTATTTATCATATTAATAATAATATAATTAGATTTTGTTTATTATATTAATAACAATATATATTTTTTTTATTTATTATATTCATAAAAATATATATTTATTTTATTTATCATATTAATAATAATATATTTTGATTTTATTTATCATATTAATAATAATAATATATTATCATTTTATTTATCATAACAATAATATATTAGTATTTTATTTATTATATTAATCATAATATTTAATAATAATATTTAGTAATATTTAACTTCTGTAAAAGTAGCGTTCACTGTAACTAATGTTTACAAACACAACTTTATTGTAAAGTGCTGGACATGTTTTTATGAGATTCACCCAAGTACAATTCAACAAACAAACACACTGAATTCAAGTTGAACGGCAACCGGGCAGTGTGTATTTGGCTGACGGATTGTGCTGTTCTATAGTGCTTCATTTAAAAGTATTTTAAAGAATCACATAAAATCAGTTACTCAACTGGGGTTGAGTTGCACACTGTGCTTTAAGGTCAAAGGTCATCCAGCAATGAGTCTGGCCACTCCTCTGTGCACCTGTGCTTGTATGGGCCCATATTCCACCTCCTCTCCATCCACCGTCATAATGCCCAGCCGGGTCAACGGCTCCAGTCTCAGAGCTCTTGCCCGCCGGTACATCAGGTGCGGGCAGCCGTAGTCCAGGTGTGTGCCACTCTGCATAGCCCGGAACAGTCTGAGCAGAGTTGGGCGAGAGATACCAGCCGTCACGTAGAACAGGTGGATCAATCCGTCGTCCGCACGGGCGTCTGGCGCTGACTGCACATCCTCGCCCAGGTACGACTGGAACATTGCTAGTACCAGGACGAAGTCTTGCTCTTTAACAACCGTCCACTCTTGAGGGACGGGCTGGTCCAGGGGTACGAGAAGATGGTCGACTAGTTGGCCAACCGAGTCCACCGGGGTTTGTTCAGCAGTATTACGCTCAGTGCAGTTGTTAGGCGTTTGATTATCAAGTGTCTGTTGTGTTTGCAATGAGGAACCGGGGGTAGAAAAAGACGCAGCATTCGACTCCGACTCATCTTCAGCAGGGAGGTATGCCAGTTTGCCCTGATAGATCCGTAGCGAGGCGATACGGACCAGCGTGCTCAATAAAAAGCGATACGCTCCTATTTGTCGGAACTGCTCACTCTCGATGTCGACATCGGCCACGAAGCCCCAGGCAAATGCAAGGAAGGAGAAGAGGCGAAGGCCTGAGGACAGTCGGATGGAGACCAGGTCCAGTTTGGAGATCAGACCCTTACAGAGTAAAAACCCACAACTGAGCAACAGATCTTCACCCCACACCGGAGGCGCCCTACAGAAGGAACACACACAGATCTGTTGGTAAACCAGGTCGAAGACTAACCTTACCCATAGTAATTGCAGTGGTGCTTTTGAGGGGGCGGAGCTGTTACAATAAGACACTTACAATGGAAGTGAATGGGGGCCAGTCGATAATCATTAAAATACTCACTGTTTCAAAAGTATAGACACAAGACATAAACAATATACATGTTAACATGATATTAGTGTGATAAAATCACTTACTAATCTTATCTGTGTAAAGTTATATCCAATCACGATTACAGTAAGACACTTACAATGGAAGTGAATGGGGGCCAGTCGATAATCATTAAAATACTCACTGTTTCAAAAGTATAGACACAAGACATAAACAATATACATGTTAACATGATATTAGTGTGATATAATCACTTACTAATCTTATCTGTGTAAAGTTATATCCAATCATGATTACAGTAAGACACTTACAATGGAAGTGAATGGGGGCCAGATGATAATCATTAAAATACTCACTGTTTCAAAAGTATAGACACAAGACATAAACAATATACATGTAAACATGATTTTAGTGTGATAAAATCACTTACTAATCTTATCTGTGTAAAGTTATATCCAATCACGATTACAGTAAGACACTTACAATGGAAGTGAATGGGGGCCAGTCGATAATCATTAAAATACTCACTGTTTCAAAAGTATAGACACAAGGTTACTCATAATAATGTTAAACTTGATCATGTTAAACTCTTTTACAGCTTAACATCAACAATGTGGTCAGTTCAATCACTTTGTGAAATTGTTGTATTACAACAATCAATGTGTACTGTAGGTGAGATACAGGCCAGCAGGGGGCGCTTGTATTTCAATAACCAATATATTTCAAACTCACAATCATGGTATGAGGGAGTAAATGGCCAGATCATTATTTCATTTCCTCAGTGAGTCTCTGTAGTGATGAATGTCCTGCTGCTGTCTGGAGTTTCAGAGTTTCATGAATAGAAATGACTCGATTAGTGTGAGCAAACTCAGCGTTTTCTCCACAGCTCTCTAGAATCGCTTTTGTTTAACCCCTGACCCCTAACCCTTGACCCCTGATCTCTTACCTCAAGTATTAGTTACCTGAATTGGACACAAACAAGAGTCAAAACAGCTTTCTTCTTGGCTGTAAATGTCTGCAGTGCTCTCTCAGGTAATTAGTGATTCATCATTTCATTAATTTGAATTTCCTTCACTTTATTCAACACAAACACCGCCGTAATGAATGCAAAGTGTAGAGAAATAACCACAGGAACCAATTAAAAGACTTTTAATAGGGACGAACATTCTCGAGTGCTCACCGTGAGTAGTGATGTACAGACGCTGCCAGCGCATTCCCTGAACCTCCAGGCAGAATTCCCACTGGAGTTTGAATGGCCTTTTCCCAATCCTCTCTGTCCATTAGACCGTTCACCACCTACACAACACACACCTATATGAGCTGACCGGATACACACACACTCATGGACAGAAGCGGTCAGCACACACCTCAAAGAGCAGTCCGTCTCCAGAGAGGATAACCACAGCGCTCCACTGCGTCAGGTCGGCGCTCCTCACCAGGTCTCGAGCGTGATTCTGATGCTCTGCACAGATCAGAGAGAATCCGACTAATGATCTGAAACACAATCTCACGAGTAGCAGCACAGAGAACAACAGATAATGGACTTTCATTTTAGCACCGATTCTCTCAGGTACATTAACAATGTGTGTGTGTGTGTGTGTGTGTGTGTGTGTGTCTACACTCTTTTATTAAAACCATGGAGTGCAATAAAACAATAACTTTTACAGCAATATGATAAAAGACATATTACATATTAAAAGAAGTATTATTAACAATTGTGTCAATGATATAATCTATTATTTTATTCAAAAATAAATAAAAAAGCAACGACTTGAAAACACCTCTTCTATGCTGAACATGTTTTCGATTTCTGAGTTCGAAAACTTGGTCAGATTTTCTTTTAAAATAAAATGTCATGTGGTGTAACCACCTGGAGACAGTAAATCTTATTAAAGCTGAAATGGTTTAATAATCTTGAAATGAAATAATCTTTCATTAGTATTATATTTAAAATCAAAATTAAAAAAAACATGAATACAATTTTAGAAAAACGTCCACTGTGATCATGTAGTGTAACCAGCATGTGGAAAGCTAGTTTTTGTTTTTTATGTTGACAAAAGCATAAAACAGACTGTGTGATGATGATTATTATAATTATATTTTTTTATTAACTAAAATTTAGGTCATGTGGTGTAACTCTGAATAAAAAAATGCATATTTTCCCATAGACTGCCAAAACAACATACAGGTTCAGGTTCAGATTGTAATCCCAAAACCTGGAAGACAATTAACATTTTCGAACCATTAGTTGGGTTTTTATAATGGCTGTTTTTAGATAAAGCTATATGCATAAAATAAGACCCGTGGTCAAAATTACTTGGAGACATTTACGTTTTATTCTAGAACATAAATTGCAAACAGTCACACCTCAAAAGTACATTTTAAAGCTACTGTTTGTAAAAACACATGTTGCTATCACAATGCTAATTAAGGACTACAACTACCATCAGCATGCAAGATATGTGCTTTAAGAAATGGACGACTGTTGTAGTCCTTATTTAGCAACGGGTAAGCGTCATGCATTTTCAAAAGACACAACAGCTTCAAAATCCATGATTGAGGTATGACTGTGTGTAATTTATGTTCTAGAACAAACCATAACATTCTTAGATCTTATTTTCCTCGTAATTTGAAAATCCCTATTCTAAAAACCCATAGGGAACCCATGGCGAATTAGCCTTCTGAGATTGTCAGCAAATTCACATCAAGGCAGCTCTACATGCTTAAAATCTAGATTTTGATAATCATTGACTTCCTAAACACACTTTTAAGGAGGAAAAAGGTAAATACGTCGTTGATGCCAATTCTGAGGCCTCTAAGGGCTATGTACGGTGGCTGTGAAGTGCAAAACGAAACATCCACCCATCCATCCATCTTCAACCGCTTATCCAAAGTCGGGTCGCGGGAGCAGCAGCTCCAGCAGGGGGCCCCAAACTTCCCTATTCCGAGCCACATTAACCAGCTCTGACTGGGGGACCCCGAGGCATTCCCAGGCCAGTGTGGAGATGTAATCTCTCCACCTAGTCCTAGGTCTTCCCCGAGGCCTCTTCCCAGCTGGACGTGCCTGAAACACTTCCCTAGGGAGGCGCTGAACTGGCTCCTTTCGACGCAAAGGAGCAGTGGCTCTACTCCGAGCTCCTCACGGATGACTGAGCTCCTCACCCTATCTCTAAGGGAGAAGCCCACCACCCTTCTGAGGAAGCCCATTTCGGACACTTGCACTCGTGACCTAGTTCTTTTGGTCATGACCCAGCCTTCATGACCATAGGTGAGGGTAGGAACAAAAACTGACCGGTAGATCGAGAGCTTTGCCTTACGGGTCAGCTCTCTTTTCGTGACAACGGTGCGATTGAGCGAGTGCAATACCGGCCCCGCTGCCCCGATTCTCCGGCCAACCTCCCGCTCCATTGTCCCCTCACTCGTGAACAAGACCCCGAGGTACTTGAACTCCTTCACTTGGGGCAATACCTCCTTCCCTACCCGGAGTACGCACTCCATCAGTTTCCTGCTGAGAACCATGGCATCAGATTTAGAAGTGCTAATCCTCATCCCAGCCGCTTCACACTCGACTGCCAAGCGGTCCCACGAGAGCTGAAGGTCACGGACCGATGATGACATGAAAACCACATCATCTGCAAAAAGCAGCGATGAGATCCCCAGCCAACCAAACTGCACCCCTTCCCCACCCCGGCTATGCCTCGACATATTGTCCATGAATATCACAAACAGGATTGGTGACAAAGTGCAGCCCTGGCGAAGACCAACCCCCCACATGGAACGGACTCGACTTCGTGCCGAGGACCCAGACACAGCTCTCGCTTTGGACGTACAGGGATTGGATCGCCCTAAGAAGGGACCCCCCCCATCTGCCTCTAGCACAGAGGGCGTGTTGGGATTTAGGAGTTCTTCAAAGTGTTCCTTCCACCACCCAATAACCTCCTCGGTTGAGGTCAACAGCGTCCCATCTTTGCTCTTCCCCTTCCTAAGGTGGCGGATGGTTTTCCAGAAGCACTTTGGTGCGGACCGAAAGTCCTTCTCCATGGCTTCTCCAAACTTTTTCCACACCCACTGCTTTGCCTCCCTCACGGCAGAGGCCACAGACCTTCGGGCCTGTTGGTACCTTTCAACTGCCTCCAGAGACAACATATCCCGGAAGGCCTCTTACTTCAGTCTGTAGACTTGCAGCAGACTCGTTGCTTTGCCATCAAAACAATCTGGGTCTGCGTCAACTGGGTGAAAAGAACACTTTTCCCCAGCCAGCAAATCTCCTTTTTAGGAGTTTGTCTCGACTCTGTGAGCATGCATGCAGTCTCAGTTCAAACTAGGGAAAACATTGCCACTGAAGTAATTTCAGAGAATGGTGGGTTTTATGGCAGCAGCATCTGCCATCAAACCATTAGGTCTGTTTCATTTGAGACCTCTCCAGTACTGGCTCAAGCGACAGTTTCCACATTGCACTTGGAGCCTCGGGCGCATGCGCATTGTGGTGACTCGATGATGTCTGGTTGCTCTTGCACCATGGATAGTGCCGACAACAGGGTGTGTGACCACAGATGCATCCAACACAGGTTGGGGCACGTTGTGTGATAGATGCCTGACTTTTGGCACCTGCACAGGTGTGAAACAGGCATAGCTCATCAACCGCCAAGAATTACTGGCTGTCTTTCTAGCTTTGAGAGCTTTTCATTCTGACATTGTGAATCATCATGTTCTGATTCATTCAGACAACACAACAGTAGTGGCATAAATTGCCAGGGTAGGCTCCGATCACCACAATTAATAAGCATGACACAATGCCTCCTCCAATGGAGTGGGCGTCATCTCTCTCATTGCATATGACATTTCCTGGGCCATCTGAATTTTGGAGCGGATCTGTTGTCATGCCAGGGAGCAATACAAGGGGAATGAAGACTGCATACTCAAACAGTGATGAGGATTTGGCAATTACTTGGCAAAATGGAAGTTGACCTATTTGCCTGTGCGGAGAACGGCCACTTTCCCCTTTGGTACTCCATATCCCAAGCCCCGCTGGCCGTGGATCCGCAAGTATGCATTTCCCCATGCCCTCCTTCATTCTGTCATCATCAAAGTCCGTGTGGACATGGAACATCAGCCCATGACTCCTTATGAATATCTCTGTTTAGTGTTATAACTCTGGGAGAATAATGTCATGATGGGATATCGCACCCCATAGTGCTTACAGCAATGTCGAGTGAGCTGAATCGAAAAGGAACGTCTCCGGTTACACATGTAACTTCGGTTCCCTGAGATGAAGGGAATGAGACATTGCAAAAGCTGGCCACACTACCACTTCAGAGTTTCATAATACCAGTGACACACTCTTGACCCTCAGTCAGAACATACTGAAGAAATGGTGACTGAGTGCCCGCTTATATAGGCCAACTGCGTGCCTGAAGGGGTGGGGCTCAGACACCATTGCCAATCAGAGGATTGGCATGATTATATAAAGGTTTAAACAAGGTCGTCTGAGAAGGACTCCTCATCGTGCTAACAGCAATGTCTCATTCCCTTCATCACAGGGAACCGAGGTTACATGTCTAACCAGAGATGTTTTTCAGTCAGTGAACTTTTGACATGGATTTTGATTAGTGAATTAGTGAACCAATCCTGAGGAAAGGACTAGGTCTCATTCACACAAGCTCTGGAACCTACCCTTTCTGTCTCGACGGATTGCTGTTGTGATTTCTAACATGTTGTTTTGATTCCGGATTCGCTGTTGTGTTTTCTGATTAGCTCTTTTGTTTTCAGATTTGATGTTGTGTTTTATGATTCGTTGTTGTGTTTCTGAATTGTCATTTGTCTTTGGATTTGCCATTGCTATTTTGTACTTCACGGCCACCGTACTAATCTGAATGGACAAGCGGCATTGCTGATATTTAGTATAACAGTAGTGGGAAGCTTCACAGTTTGTGTCTTTGTTCACTATGTAGGATTGCAGTTCTGTGGTGCACAACATTGCAACTGATCTATTTGCTTTGGTGGTGCATAAATAGACAATAAAACTGACCATATTGTCTCTAAACTGCCAGTTACTTGTTGTTTCTAGAACTGCTGCATCAAAGCAATGTCACACTCACAATCGTGCTGTTGTATGGAGTGAGTAACTCAGTTCTATGATTGCCTGTGTTTTCCTCTGATGAGGCAGCCCTTTTTAAATGAATGTGTGTGAGTAATAGATTGAGTGTGTTTGTGTGTGTGTGAGGCAGAAGTGAAATGAAGATTCATAGTGACTGATTCAGCAGTACTGCCTTCAGCTGAGACTGCACTACTCTCTCTCTCTCTCTCTCCACATACAGGCTTTCGTATGGATGAGATGTATGTTATTAACTGAGGGAGACGGATAGACATAATCCTTGTGTAAATTGTCAGCTTTATGCTAAGCTAAAATGCTATTTCTAGCCATTTTACATGCACGTTACCAGACACAATCATATTTTTTTTATCAAGAAAATTCACGCTGGATCATAATTTATTTTTTTCTATTAAGACCTTTGATATTAGGGCAAACATCGTGTACTTGATAATCATTTTTGTATTGCTTTCCCTTAAAACAAGATCAGTTAGGTATATTTTGTTTTAGATATTTGGGTTTTTCAGAGAATGTATTTTTAACATAGATATTTTATAGTCAAAACAAGTGAAAAAAACTACCAGTGCTGAAGAAGTAATCCAAAGTATTTAGATTACATTACTGGCCTTGAGTAATCTAACGTAAACCTTACAAATTACATTTAGTGGAATACTGTAGTGGAATACATTTCAAAAGTATCCCTCCCAACCCTGGATATATATATATATATTAATATTTAAGGGATAATGTATAGTCAGATGGTTGTTATTGCAAAATAAACCTGACCGGTTGACCGGTTGATCACTCTTGTATCACCCCGAAGGAGTTTATTTTGTTATATGGATCAGCTGACTGCACATAATCATGCTTTTTACATGGCTATCAACCTAATAAATAAATGGACATGTAATAATGATTGTTGAAATGATGTATTTATGCAAGAAGAAAGAGACAACAGAGTCTCCAGAAACAGCTGTTGTTCTGTTGGTGTTTATTTTGTGGAAATGACAGTCTTACTCCTCTTTATCCAGCCTATAGCATAACTACTTGTCACATAAATAAAAAAATTACTTTAATTATTGATTTGCAGTAAATGTATGTTATTATTCCGGTTTGAGTTCTGTTGGTGTTTATTTTATGTCTGCTCATTATCTGGCTTTTTAAAAGAATGAAATATTAATAAATGGGCATTAAAAATGTATTTGCATTGAAATAGTTAGCTTATGTTACTTAGAGACAAGACGTAGGAAAGATTACTCAGATATCCCAGATGACCAGTCCTGGATGTACAGATATTACACAGAAATATCAGATGGCACCATTGACGAATCAGAATGAAGTATTCCTCAGAGCTGTGTAATATACTACACAGAATACTTGATTCCGATTGGTCAATCGCGCCATCCAGCGGTCTGATGTTCTGAATACTGTACATCAACACCGACACTCATAACCCCCACAGACACACATATCTGTAATCTCTCCTATCATCTCACAAACACTCTCTCTCTCTCTCTCTCTCTCTCTCTCTCTCTCTCTCTCTCTCTCAGGAGGTTATTGAGAGTTCATGTTCTCTGTGTCAGTCTGTCAGCATGTCTTCCTCTGTTGTAGTAGCGTGATGCTCTACTGCAGCTGCTTTCAGTCAAACCACTAATTGTGTGTTTTATATATGAAGCTACAAGCTCCATAGTGAAACACAACAGAACCACGAACATGTGTGCCTCACATTTATGTCCTAAGCATTAACAAACTCTATGTAGGTGTGTGCACGCAAATGCTAAACAACATAAGCTGTTGAGTTCGGAAAGATGGCCGACAAATGCAAAATGATGTTGCATTCTCAGTGTTTCCACTAGGGGCGCTATAGCTAAAACACATTTGCAATGCAATTAACCTCTTTAATGTGACGTAGGTCCAAGTAATACAGAATATTTATTATGTATCTTTAGTATGTCATGTCTTTTCGAGTTTTAACAACTTTTCAGACAGATCTGGTTTGTATTTGCTCTGTGTGCATGACCTCGTTGATATGAGAGATAAATGTTTTATGGACTGTTACTCTGGAATGAATGAGGGGTCAAACAAGAAACAGACAAATATCAGCCCTGCTTTAAAAAAAAAGGTTAGATGGTTTGTTGGTCTTAGCTGGTTTAAGATGGTCTGAGCTGGTTTACTTTGGTCTCCAAATGGTGTCCAAGCCTGACCAGCTGTAAAGCCAGCAAACAGACCAGGGTGAGACCAGCAAACCAACTAAAGCTTGGGTTTGAGATGTTTTTCTGCAGGGAGATAATACATTAATGCCATAATGACACATAATCACATGCAATCCACCTTAACGAACAGCTTTAAAGTCATTTAACTGGGTGTGTGAACGGCCTGACCCTTTTGGCATTTGTAAAATGCGCTCAAACTGGTGTGTGTGTGTGTGTGTGTGTGTGTGTGTGTGAGTGTGGGTGTGGATGTGTGTGTGTTGTACAGACCTGTTATGACTAGTTTATGGGGTATATCTGCCTCGCTGAGCATGCGTTGAACGTGCCCGTTGTATAGAGCCATTGCTTGACCCCGCCCACTCTGAGGATTGACCAATACCATCACGTCACGTATACGACACACCTCCGAGAACAACACGCCTGAGAGAGAAATAGAGAGAGATGACATGGTAATGACATGAGAATTGAGAGCATTTGCAGCCATTAAACTATTAAAAATAAAATTCAGTCCCAAGAAATGATCCAGTATTTGTCTCCCAGGCCATGTACACATTGCAAAGATTTTGGGAGAAACAAACTGAATTTAAATGTGAACAGAAAACAGGAGTCACTCTCGAAACTCACAGTGTTTTTGGTGTCTCGCAGGCCACGGCTGTAAATAAGTGTAAATAACTGAACTTTGTGTTAACAGAACGGGATTAAGAATTTAGAAGCGGAGTGAAACCGGATTTAACTGCAGTGTGAACATGTAGTCGTTTTAGTGACTTTAATGTGAAGTATATTCAGCACGTGTTGCTGTATGTACTGTAGTTCTGGAGAACTTTGGCATTTGATGGTAAATTTTCCACTGAAGTAAGAGTTGTTAAAGGCACACGAGTCGCGAAAGATGCTTCCTTCATAGTAGACAGTTTGTACGGCATTGGTTTGAATAACTCGTGCCACTTCAGCAAGGGTCGGCCTGTCGTTCCAACAATTTTTCCAAAAATGTTCATGCTATTTTTCATAATCTCACAAATTTCTGAGAGAAACTGATTTTCAACAAGAAAAGTGTTGGACAGGACTTGATTTTATCCATTGGGAATTGATTGGATGGTGTAAAAAAAACCCAGATAAAATAAAAACATTAGCCAAAAAACGAAAGCCATTTCAGAGGCGGAGCAAGTTATTGCGTTTAATGAAAGCCATTTCAGAGGCGGAGCAAGTTATTGCGTTTAATGAAAGCCATTTCAGAGGTGGAGCAAGTTATTGCGTTTTACGAAAGCCATTTCAGAGGCGGAGCAAGTTATTGCGTTTAATGAAAGCCATTTCAGAGGCGGAGCAAGTTATTGCGTTTAATGAAAGCCATTTCAGAGGTGGAGCAAGTTATTGCGTTTAATGAAAGCCATTTCAGAGGCGGAGCAAGTTATTGCGTTTAATGAAAGCCATTTCAGAGGCGGAGCAAGTTATTGCGTTTTACGAAAGCCATTTCAGAGGCGGAGCAAGTTATTGCGTTTAATGAAAGCCATTTCAGAGGCGGAGCAAGTTATTGCGTTTTACGAAAGCCATTTCAGAGGCGGAGCAAGTTATTGCGTTTAATGAAAGCCATTTCGGAGGCGGAGCAAGTTATTGCGTTTTACGAAAGCCATTTCGGAGGCGGAGCAAGTTATTGCGTTTAATGAAAGCCATTTCGGAGGTGGAGCAAGTTATTGCGTTTAATGAAAGCCATTTCGGAGGCGGAGCAAGTTATTGCGTTTAATGAAAGCCATTTCGGAGCAAGTTATTGCGTTTTACGAAAGCCATTTGAGGCGAGCAAGTTATGCGTTTATGAAAGCCATTTGAGCAAGTTATTGCGTTTTACGAAAGCCATTTCGGAGGCGGAGCAAGTTATTGCGTTTTACGAAAGCCATTTCGGAGGCGGAGCAAGTTATTGCGTTTACGAAAGCCATTTCGGAGGCGGAGCAAGTTATTGCGTTTTCCGAAAGCCATTTCAGAGGCGGATCAATTTATTGCATTTACGAAAGCCATTTTTGGGGGCGGAGCAAGTTATTGCATTTTACGGAAGCCATTTCAGAGGCGGAGCAAGTTACTGCATTTTACGGAAGCCATTTCGGAGGCGGAGCAAGTTATTGTGTTTTACGGAAGCCGTTTCGGAGGCGGAGCAAGTTATTGTGTTTTACGGAAGCCATTTCAGAGGCGGAGCAAGTTACTGCATTTTACGGAAGCCATTTCGGAGGCGGAGCAAGTTATTGTGTTTTACGGAAGCCATTTCAGAGGCGGAGCAAGTTACTGCATTTTACGGAAGCCATTTCGGAGGCGGAGCAAGTTATTGTGTTTTACGGAAGCCGTTTCAGAGGCGGAGCAAGTTACTGCATTTTACGGAAGCCATTTCGGAGGCGGAGCAAGTTATTGTGTTTTACGGAAGCCATTTCAGAGGCGGAGCAAGTTATTGTGTTTTACGGAAGCCGTTTCAGAGGCGGAGCAAGTTATTGTGTTTTACGGAAGCCGTTTCAGAGGCGGAGCAAGTTATTGTGTTTTACGGAAGCCGTTTCAGAGGCGGAGCAAGTTATTGTGTTTTACGGAAGCCGTTTCAGAGGCGGAGCAAGTTATTGTGTTTTACGGAAGCCGTTTCAGAGGCGGAGCAAGTTATTGTGTTTTACGGAAGCCGTTTCTGGTCTCTATAAAGGCCAACACAACAGATTAAGTCATCCAAACTAATTTTCTCTGCTAATCTTCTGTTTTGACAACTGTGCAAGAGGTTTTAACATCACAGGTGTTGAGAACATAATTTGACATCCCTTTAAGAGGTTTTATGTTTCACAGATACCACAAAACAAACCCCAGTCGCCACTGGCACCAGCTAACAGATGGCAACGCTAAAGTTCACAAACAGATGCTAAAGAGTTTTGTTTGTATTTTGGTGTAAGTGCATTATGCTGACAGGTTTTATGTTACAGGAGTGTTTGGTCTTGGTTTCTCATGGGACAGGTTCATGAGTGATCTGGTTCAGCAGGAAGGACTTGTTTACCGGAGAGCGGTTTACGCGTCGGATGCGACTGACCTAGATGACAGGTGAGATCTTCAACACCCAGTGGGCAAACCCATCACAGATCTGACTGCAAAAGAACAGACAGGATGGAGTGATGAAGCTATTTTAGGATGGAGAAACATCAGGAGAGGACAACCTCACCTTCTCTTCCAGAGGAAAGACAGACGGCCTTTATTAACGGTTATAAGAGGCAAACATTGTAAAGCTCCACCTAGAAACAGGCATTAATCAGTGTGCAAATTAGATTGTTGATGTTCACTTATTGCAGATCGAGAGTATCATGATCAGGTTTCGCTATTCATTCAGTTCTGCTTACAACACACTATTATGTACAGGAATAGTCAGAATAGTACAATAGAGTGCAACGGTCTGGTTACAGAAGTAAAAATCCCATTTATTTTCTTATTATTGTACAATTTATTATTGATGATAACTTATAAGCCTTTAAAGACAGACCTACCGCGAGCGTTAGTAGGGTGTTAATTAAAGGTATATGCTTCTTTTGGAGCCATCAGTCTGTGTTTTTAAATTTTTTAACTTAAGATTTACAAAATCACATTTAAAACAGAATTCCAATGGAAGAACTACACTACCCATAATCCTGAAGAGAAATCCACCAATCAGAGAATCACTGCAAACAAAGTGCAGTATAAGAGCTCTGTAGCGAATGCCCACTCTCATCACGCACGGCGAAAGATGCAATCGAGTCGCTCTACCGACACTCAAACTACTCGTATACTACATTTATATATGTATATATACACTTTAAATATATTTGTTGATTTTATTGATATTGATTACGTAATTCGCAGTGCTTCATGGGATTGTAGTTCGTTCCCTCATTGAAGACAGTAAGTGCACAGTTTTGCTTCAAATCAAAGTTTGTAATGTTGTAAGTCATCTCAGAGCTGGTTGGTTTGGATAATGGCTTACAACTCTTCTGAAATCCCTATGGGAAAAACGAATGTGGGAAATACTTCCGAAACCAAGACTGCTGGAAAAGAGGGCGGGGACTATTGCGCTCTATTACATGCTGTAGATTACCAGGTAATCATCATGACTGTTATGAAATGATTTAGTTTACCTATTGTTGCCTCTGCATATTGAAATGGCATTACAGATGAAGGTATTTTAGCTTTAAAAATTACACATTTAGGTTCTAAACAATGTTCCTTTTCTAAACCTTTATTGGCAGAACTGTCCTCAAATTAATGGGCCTCTTTCTGAGTCACCTGGCAAACACCACAATGGGGCATTTGATATCTTGATATGTGACTTGAACTGAACTCAACTGAATGAATTTGTGATCAAACTGTGAAATGACAGTCATGCAGATTTAGCAACAGGCTGAAGTTTGTACCCCTGAAACATGTGTAAAGATTCATCTTAAATCCATTTAGTGACTAAATTCAAAATGATAAGATTGTTTTATGAACAGATCTGATTGGATGAGTGTGGTTGGCGAAAGTTTCACTTCTTCTGATGGACAAACAGCTACATGGCCCAGTGTGATCGTTGAAGCGCACATGCTGTGATGTAATTATATAAATATATAGTCTACATGTGCTTCACGGTGGATTTGTGCTCTGCTTTGTTATCTCAAATAACGTGAATGATTCTCAAAGTCTGTGGATTTTCCAGTGTACTTGTGGTCTACTTCACACATTCATCCAGCCACAGCTCGTGCAGATTGCAGCATTTCACAGTTTAATAATCACACTAGGACATATCACAGTTTTAATTACATTAATCAAGCATTTTGGTGTAAAAGCAGTAACAGAGCAAACGCTCAAATAAGCATCCGAGCAATTAAAAGCAGCCGTGTGTCAGTCAGACAGCGCGCTGGGACCGAACAAACACTGGTATCGTGACATCTTTTTTATTCCAGTACCAACTTGGTAATGAAGTACCAGAACTTTTGACAACACTTGCCTATACAGCTGGAGTTTTGCTTACTGCCCTCTGCTGAAAACAGGTGGTACTTCAAGCTTGAATTGATCCAATGGTAGGAATATTCATAATTACACATGATTAAACATGTTAATTTTTAATTAACTCAATTAAAGCATTAAATCAACAGCCCTAGTAGTTAGTTGTTGGTCTTTTTTACCGCCTACTCTGTGCAATCATCACGATAACGCCGTATCAATATGGCTTTATGGTGGTGGCGTAGTGGGCTAAAGCACTGAACTGGTAATCCGAAGGTTGCTGGTTCGATCCCCACAGTCACCACCATTGTGTCCTTGAGTAAGGCACTTAACTCAGGGTTGCTCCGGGGGGATTGTACCTGTAATAAGTGCACTGTAAGTCGCTTTGGATAAAAGCGTCTGCCAAATGCATAAATGTAAATGTAAATTCTTTATGAAAGGGTGTGGCATAACCGACGCCATCCATGCGTTCGCCTACTGATAGAGAAGCACCGGGAGAAGAAACGAACCATCCATATGGTCTTCCTTGACCTCAAGAAAGCATTTGACCGAGTCCCACACAAGCTCATCTGGTTTTCACTTCGATCGCATGGAGTACCATAGGCACACATCCTTTGAGTCCAGCTTCAATACTGTGGGGCATCCAGAATGGTCCGATGCCCTGTGAGAGTTTCACTACCATTCAACATCGCGGGAGGGGTGCACCAGGGCTCTGCCCTATCGCCACTGCTTTTCATGCTCTGTATGGATACTGCGGATCCTGACTCCACACCCATGGACACTCCTGTACGCCGATGATGTCATGCTCACAGACGTGACCCGCCCCGGACTCGAGTAGAAGACGCAGCTCTGGAAGGAGCACCAGACCAATTTTTGATGTGTGAACATCGCGAAAACCGAGTACCTCAAGTGTGGAGATCAAGTGTACGGGTCTTAAAAAAGTAACTGCTTTTAAGTACCTCGGCTCCCAAGCATTGGCGGATGGTGATTCCCTCCAAGACGCCCAACATTGCATCAATGCTGCCTGGCAGTACTACCACAATACTTTGCGACCACAAGATCCAATTGCACCTAAAGTTGAAGACATACAAGTCAGTTGTCCGGCCTGTTGCGATCTACGACACTGAATGCTGGCCTGCGGCAAAGTGCCACAAGGTGGCATTAAGCGCAATGGAGATGTGAATGCTTCGATGGGCACTAGGTCTTACAAGAATGGATCATGAGGCCAAAACTGATGTACGGAAGGTGCTAGGTGTCGCCCCGATCAAGGACAAGATGCGTGAGGTGTGCCTACGGTGGTATGGGCATGCCATGGGAAGTGAAGAAAAGTCTGGAGCAGAAACGGCAATGAGGTTATACCCAACTGGCCAGCGTCCCCGTGGCCATCCCAAGAAACATTGGAAGGACTGTATTCGAGATCACATGCATGCCATTGAAGTCGACCCGGAAAATGCTCTGGACCGCACCTCAGGAAATGGAGAGTGGCTTGCAAAACAGCGGATTCTGTACTACGGCGGGAAAAGCACTTGGAAGAAAAGGTGGTTGCTGTCTTTTTTATAAAAGCAATAAGCAACTAAAATTGTAGAGTGATTATAGTGATTTTACTATTGTTATAAGGGCTTTATGTACTCTACTCTGTTTAATCAGCTCCAATCCAAAGATTACAAAAAAAATGGCCACTAATTCCATTTGGGGCCTTTTACTGCTTGAGTAAATGATCTCTGACACTTCCTGTAGATTCAATCTTTAAACAACGAGTAGCAGATGGTTCTTTCACCTGAGCTGCATCCAGATCCCCGAATTCTCCATTGGGACAGACAGGGCTGTAATTAGCTCCTGAGGGTGCTGTGCCCAACCAGCGGACACACACTGATGAATGCCACCTTTCAGAGAGAAGCTGGCACAGCAGAGAAACCCTGCTCTCACCCGCCAGCACACAACAGCTCTCTGTCACGGTAAAACACACACCAGGATGAGGATTCATTCATTCACACATCCACACACACACACACACACACACACACACACACACACACACACACACACACACATACATTCTATGAGTTTCTGAGACTCAACACCCACAGCGTTCACTATCACCGATCTCAGAATAAGACTGATTAAAATTCGTTAAACAGCTTCACACATGAGGATTTACACTAACAAACTCTTATTAGCACTCAAGCGCTTTTTTATAGTGCCATTACCTGGAAGTACACAACCTTGAAATTAACCTGCAGACAATTATGCATGAAATCTTAGGCTCTGTAAAACACTTCCAAGCACTACAGAGCAACAATAATAACCTTGCAAGAGGTTGATGATGTTCGAAACAGATCTCAATATTAGACGTGTTTGCTCCGAAATGGCTTAAAAGGGTGATTTATTTTCAACCTGGTCTCAAAGAATTATGTTACTCTACAGACCTTTTTGCAAAATGATGTTATGTGGCTTGTTGTATGTATCGCTTTATAGGTGAAATGAACACTCGAGGCGCTACAACAACAAAGGTCGATTCAAAGGCAGATGATCACTTCATCAACTCTTACTTTCACCCGGTACCTCACACAACGCTATCTTATGACATCTAAACACTTTTACTATAGACTCATTTTAACATTTGCATTGCATAACCAAGTACATTGACAAGCTTGTGCAAGTGTGATCAAATTACCCAGTAGCTCAGCTGATTGAGCGTTGTACTCACAATGCAAAGGACCGGAGTCGATACGTGAGCCGAAAGTGTCATAGAAGCACCCACTTCAGTTAGGTTTAGGTTCAAGGTTTAGGGTAGGGAGGTTTACAATTAAACATTAAAACCTCTTTTTTGGCGGCACACAGTGGACATGTCACCTCAGAACTACCACGACGCATGACTTTTTTTATTCATTCCCTTTTCAACCCAATTTGGAATGGCCAATTCCCAGTACTTAGTAGGTCCTAATGGTGGTGCGGTTACTCGCCTCAATCCGGGTGTCGGAGGACAAGTCTCAGTTGCCTCCGCTTCTGAGACCGTCAATCGGCGCATCTTATCACGTGACTCGTTGTGCATGACACCGCGGAGACTCACAGCATGTGGAGGCTCATGCTACTCTCCACGATCCACACACAACTCACCACACGCCCCATTGAGAGCGAGAACCACTAATCGCCACCACGAGGAGGTTACCCCATGTGACTCTACCCTCCCTAGCAACTGGGCCAATTTGGTTGCTTATGAGACCTGGCTGGAGTCACTCAGCACGCCCTGGATTCGAACCCGCGACTCCACGGGTGATAGTCAGCGTCAATACTCGCTGATCTACCCAGGCCGCCCGATGCATGACATTTTAAAAAAAATGCTTGAGATAATCTGTCTTTGTTCTTGCTTAAGTTTAAACTGAAGTAACGGTTTCACATCCAAAACCAGAGAACAAAAAAAGAACACATAGCTGCGATTCTAAAAGTAGATTTCTATTTTTACTCTCAGAGAAAGAGAGAGATGTATGCGTTTCATTTTTCTCGCTGATAAAGCTCCCAGCATCACGGTTTCACAGCTGGTGAGCCGTGTGAACATATGGTAAGGTGTGTGTGTGTGTGTGTGTGTGTGTGTGTTTGTTTACAATTCTCTGTACATCAGTGTTATTGTGTGAATGTGTCCAATTCAAACACAAAAGCACAAGACTTCAAAAACGTCTCACAATAACCTGTCAAGAACATATTTCACTCCATAATTAAAAGAACAAATCAAGAAATATTGTGTTTGTGACCCATTTCGCTGCCCTAATCTGATGTGTTTCCAAGAGAAACAGGATATTTAATGTGGAAAAATATAGGGTGCGAATTGATTTTTATCCATTAGGAACTGATGAGAAAGCGGTCTGTCGTGAAGGGGAAATCTAAAGCACCTCTTCATCTCTATTCACAGCAGATGAGTTTGTTCTTAGCGTGTCCTTGTGGGATGAATTTCTGTCTGACGGCTTGATTGCGGTTTGCCATCAAGGTCAGCGTTCTAAACATCATTCAACAGCCGAAACGACGTCTTTCACAAAGCCAGAGTTATCAACGGATGGAGACAGACATTCTTTGTGTTGAAGTCTTGTTGACCTCGTCTTAAATGCAGAATAAAATGCAAAACATTCATCTTGAAATTCTGCATTCTGCTAACACTTTTGTGCAAGAGAGGTTTGACGAGCAGAACAACTTCACCCAATCTCAACTGTTTCTCCTAGACAAGTCCCCTAAGCTATGAAAGAGCAACATCTGAGTGTGCATCACAGTCTGATTGTGTTAATTGTTCTGTGATAGGTGTGATGTATCGAGCGCTGTCCTCAGTGCTGAAATCAGTCCTATTGGCTCTTGTTTGTGTTGTTGGCCCATTTGACCCTGCGGTCAGGTGTTTGTTTACAGCTGGAAACTGTGTCTCTCTCTGTGGGGACGGAGATAATGACGCCAGCTTGTAGTCTCACAGCGGCTCTCCACTCATTATCACAGAACAAACAGAAACACTCAGGCCTAGTCCACACTGATACATTTTCGTTTGAAAACGCATCTTTTTCTCTCCGTTTTGGCCTTCCGTCCACACTGAGATGGCGCTTTTGTCCAAGAAAACTGAGCTTTTTGAAAACGCACTCCAAAGTGGATACCTTTGAAAACGCCGTTTTCGCGCTGTAGTGTGGACTGTGATAACGGATGCTTTGGAAAACAATGACGCATTTTTGTCATGTGATCTTTCCAGCCAAAACAATCACAAACGGCCCGTGTTATAGCGGCGCTGTTGTGTCTGATACTCACTTTGATAGAGTTGTTAAAAAATAAATGTCACTTTGTACAACCATCACGTTGCGTTCCTTCAAAAGCGAAGGGAAGTTCACTCGGAATTGGTGTCCGGCGACGGAACACGAGGACAATTGCGTTTCAGACCGTACATGCGGCGGGGATTTTCCACATGTGCAGTGACATGATTTAAGTGTTTTCATACGTTTCAGTGTGAACGAGCAACTTTTGGAAAAGGCTTGAAAGCGTTCCTGTGGACGGAGAGCGTTTTGAAATGAAAAGGCCATTTTCATATGTATCCGGATTAATGTAGACATAGCCTCAGTCTAATACATACAGTGTCCTTAGGATTTGAATAACTCGATTTTTTAATTTTTTGTGAGTGGTGTTTGCATTTGCAAAACCTATTAAGTGGTTGCTAGGGTGTTCTGGGTGGAGACAAGGGCATTGCTAGGGGGTTGCTAGGGTGTCCTGGTTCATTGCTAGGGTGTTCTTGATGATCACTAGGGTGTTCTTGGGGTTGTTAGGTGGTTGCTAGGCAGTTCTGGATGGTTGCTAGGGCATTGTTAGGTGGATGCTAGGGTGTTCTGGGTAATTACTTTGACAAGCTTGGGGTTGTTTGGTGGTTACCAGGGTGTTCTGGATGGTTGCTAAGACATTGCTAAGTGATTTCTAGGATGTTCCGGGTGGTTGCTAGGGTGTTTTGGGGGATTACTACTGTGTTCTTGTGGTTGTTATGTGGTTGCTAAGTTGCTCTGGATAGGTACTAGGGTGTTCTAGGTGTTTACTAGGGTGGTTTTTGTGTTGTTAGATGGTTACTAGGCAATTCTGGATGGTTGCTAGGACATTGCTAAGTGATTTCTAGGATGTTCCAGGTGGTTGCTAGGGTGTTCTTGGGGTTGTTAGGTGGTTGCTAAGTTACTCTGGATAGGTACTAGGGCGTTCTAGGTGTTTACTATGGTGGCCTTTGGGTTGTTAGGTGGTTACTAGGCAATTCTGGATGGTTGCTAGGACATTGCTAAGTGATTTCTAGGATGCTCCGGGTGGTTGCTAGGGTGTTTTGGGGGATTACTACTGTGTTCTTGGGGTTGTTAGGTGGTTGCTAAGTTGCTCTGGATAGTTGCTAGGGTGTTCTAGGTGTTTACTAGGGTGGTTTTTGTGTTGTTAGATGGTTACTAGGAAATTCTGGATGGTTGCTAGGACATTGCTAAGTGATTTCTAGGATGTTCCGGGTGGTTGCTAGGATGTTCTTGGGGTTGTTAGGTGGTTGCTAATTTACTCTGGATAGTTGCTAGGTTGTTCTAGGTGTTTACTATTGTGGTCTTTGGGTTGTTATATGGTTACTAGGCAATTCTGGATGGTTGCTAGGGCATTGCTATGTGGTTTCTAGGATGTTCTGTGTGGTTGCTTGGTGGTTGCTAGTAGGGGTGTAACTTTTGATCCAAAGACCAACGATACAATGTTATTGATACAATGCGTAAATATCGATATAGAATTTTTTTTAAGATGCACCTTTATTTTAATACCCTCATGTCAGCCACGTCGTACACATTTCCATCAGCCGATGAAAAATCTTTTTACATTCATTTAACTTTATGAGGGGTAAATATGCTTTTCATGTGGGACACGATGTGCGCTGGGTCTTTGAAGTCAAATTGTGCTCTGCCATCCGTGCGCACGTAAATGCCAGCTCCATTGACAGGATCTGTGCGTGCGCATCAACTGGGCACTTATTAAAATATGAGCTCTCATGACAAATGCAGAGTGGCTCACATGCACAATTAATTTGGGCTTCCATCGATATCTTCGTGCATGTGAACCATCTGAATTTTACATGAGAATTTGCTATTTTAAAGTACCATGGAGAAGTTCATGTGAAACATCTTGACAACATTTTGTTCACCTCTACTGTTCCTTTATTGTGAGAAATCAGGAGTAAAAGTGTGAAACTTCGGGGAGGAGATGTAGTGCACAACATGATACATGGGATGAAATACTCACTCAACTCACTGACATATGCAGCCAAACTGTGTTACAGCTCCCTGTAACTGGGAGAATGGGATGAGAAAAGCTGACTCTGGATCAGTGGCTCCGAGCAACCTTCTACATCAATTGTGTATGCAGAGAAAACTCAGAATATTAGTAATGGATCATTGGCTATATTACTGAACACATAACAAACACAATCAATCACAAACTAAAGCCTCAACAAACACGGAAACCACAGCTGGTTAATGAAATGAATATTTGAATAATAATTAAGTGAATGAGGTGTAATTAAGTGATGAGCTGGATTAGATGCATGTGTCATCAGTGTGTGTGTGTGTGTGTGTGCAATATGATCTTAAGCTGCATCAAAGCAATCTGTCAGCATATCATATCTATATAAAAATACTAATCCTGATTTACAGCAGTATATTACACACACGTGCGCGCACACACAATAACACAACACAGTACAGCCGGACACCACAGTAAACAGAGGACATGTCAGGCCAAGGGGCCTGTGGATTTGTGATCAGATGAGACCTGACAGGATAATAACACAAAGAAGAGAGGTCAAAGGTCAAAGGGCACCATAGCCATCGGAGACCTGACAGAGAAAGATACGACTGATGCACACACCTGTCAAGAACTCCTCCAGGTCATATTTTACTCCAATATCAAAATAAATAAATTAGAAATGATACTCTGCATAAAGAAAATGAAGCCTATATTTGTACAAATACATTTCTTTTTGCTTTCTGCAATGTAACACAAGTTTCCACTGCAGTTTTCCTTATCGAACTGTAATTAAATCATATTATTATTGTAATGAGAAACAAATGATGATGATGATGATGATGATGATGAATGAAACATTTAAATAAATCTGTTTAAATAAATGCATTTATACTTCGTGGTTTTTGTTGTTCTGCTTCTAATTTATACAGATACACAAAAAGCAAAACACACTTCCGAATGGGAATACGATGCCGAGCAGAGCTCGATTCACTGTCAGGAGACGAGCGGTCTGTCTCTGCACAGCACTGCAGAAATCCTCTGATCCATCTCTGGAGTAACTGCATCTAATTGAGCATATATTACATTTCCTAAAGCACACTTCACACTTCACAAATGAAAATACTCTGGAGTTGTGCATGAACTCTAGATCTATTACACAATAGAGGAGGAGAGTTTAAGACCTCCTTTTGACTTCTAGTTTAATTTGGTGTCAAACCACAACAAAATGATATCTAATGGATCCAGGGGCATAAGCACAGGGACGGCAGCCGCCCTAGAGCCCGGGGTGTGAAGGGGCCCATAAAGGTCAATGAAAAATTACCGAGGTTCCCCTAGGAGGGGGCCTGACAGATTCTTTGTCAAAATTTTTAAAGCCTAAGGCAAATGTTTCGCCACTCAGTGCTGTATTGCACGCAAGGAATCTTTAAAGTCAACATGAAAAACCCATTTCATTTCTGTAATGTGGCATTTTTCAGAGTCAGACATATTCAATTAGGTGTTCTGGGTGGTTACTAGTTGTTCAAGTGGTTGCTAGGGTGTTTGAGGTGGTTGCTAGGGTGTTCAGGTGGTTGCTAGGTGGTTGGCTGGTTGCTAGATTGTCTGGGTTTCCGGGTGGTTGCTAGGATGTTCGGGTGGTTGTTTGGTGTTCTGGGTGGTTGCTAGGCTGTTATGAGTAGTTGCTATGGTATTCTGGCTGTTTGCCAGGGTGTTTGGGGTGGTTGCTAGGCTGTTATGGGTAGTTGCTATGGTATTCTGGCTGTTTGCCAGGGTGTTTGGGATGGTTGCAAGGGTGTTCTTGGTGGTTGCTAGGGTGTTTGGGATGTTACAAGGGTGTTCTGGGTGGTTGCTAGGGTGTTCTGAGTGGTTGCTTGGTGTTCAAGGTGGTTGCTAGGGTGTTATGGGTGGTTGTTAGGGTTTTCTGGATAGTTGTTAGGGTATTCTTGGTGATTGCTAGGGTGTTTTGGGTGGTTGCTAGGGTCTTTGAGGCAGTTTCTTGGGTGTTTGGGGTGGTTGCAAGGGTATTCTGGGTAGTTGCTATGGTGTTCCAGGTGGTTGCTAGGGTGTTTGCTAGGGTGTTCTGGGTAGTTGCTAGGGTATTCTGAGTGGTTGCTAGGGTGTTTGAGGTGGTTGATAGGGGGTTTGGGGCATTTTGCTAGGGTGTGCTGGGTGGCTGCTTTGTGTTCAAGGTGGTTGCTAGATGTTTTGGTGATTGCTAGGGTGTTTTGGGCAGTTGCTATGGTGTTGTGTGGTTTGTAGGGTGTTTATGGCAGTTGTTAGGGTGTTATGGGTGACTACAGGGTGCTCTGGGCAGTTGCTAGGTGTTTTGGGTGATTGCTATGGTGTTCTGGGCAGTTGCTAGGTGTTATGGGTGATTACTAGGGTGTTCTGGGCAGTTGCTATGGTGTTCTGGGCAGTTGCTAGGTGTTATGGGTGATTACTAGGGTGTTCTGGGCAGTTGCTAGGTGTTTTGGGTGATTGCTATGGTGTTCTGGGCAGTTGCTAGGTGTTATGGGTGATTACTAGGGTGTTCTGGGCAGTTGCTAGGTGTTTTGGGTGATCGCTATGGTGTTCTGGGCAGTTGCTAGGTGTTCTTGGTGTTTTTTGTTTGCTGGTCCAAATCAAATTAGTTTACGCTCAAGTCTTTATGATATTCTGGTCTCTAGATATGACTTGGGTCTCTCTTTCAATGTAAGTCTATGGGTTTCTTGCCATAAATCTTGTGTAAGTCTAAAAACTTCTCCCCAACAAGCCACTTGATTTGAGGTATTTGTATCTGTAGCACAAACAGAAGTTATACACTGAAGTGTAATACTTTTAGGGTACAGTTACGGGCCTGCATCTTAACTCGAAGCGAGTAAATCACATTTTACTGTCATCAAATTAACAAAGCAGGCACATTATCAAAGCTCCTTCCCAAACAGAGATTATTTGACAATAGAGAGAACATCTGACAGTTCTGTGTCACTGCTGTTCTCTGTGGCATACAGAGAAACTCATTTAAAATTAATGTCTCATGTTAAATAGTGCATTATCATCTGCTGTGGATCACACATGCTGAAAGAAGCTCATAAATTACACATATATATGCAGCATGACCAGTGAGTAGTAAATGCCACGCCGTGCCCGCAGCTCTCATCCACCAATACTGCCAACTGTGTGCCTTAAAGTTGAAGTGTCATTGTTTTGATGTTAAACTATAATCACATCTATTTAATGCACTCAATGCATGACAACCATGTAACACTCATCTCCATCCATTCAAGTGTCCTGGATTTACAAACAGGCCTTTCAGGGTCCCGCATTGAAATACTTCACATATTCTCGAGAAGCAGGACACCTAGCAGGTCAAACTAGTTCTCATTAGGAATGTGATTTGAATATTGTAGATGCTTCAACATTTCCCTCCAGCATTTCAAAACATGAATTACTGATCTGTGATGTATCAGATGGTACTTTGATATAACAAGATACTCATATGCCATAATATTTGCATTATTATGTATTTATCCTCTAAAAGAGGGGCGAGGGGGGTCATTGCCCCCCTAGATTTTCTTTGTGCACCCCTGAAACTTCTGAGGCCACCCCTGGTCCAATGCAAAGCACAATCAAAGGGGTCCAAGCCATGCAAAATAATCAAGGAGGAGCAATCATGGTCCGACAAAGGGATAACGTTTTTGTTTTGTTCTGTAATGCTATTAATAAGATTTAATTTGAGTTTGAACTTTTATGTTTGTGACTCTTGAATAAGTTTGTCTCTCACCGTGTGTGTGTCCGCTGTTGTTTCGGATGGCTCGCGCCCACCGCTCCACCTCGCGCAGGTTGGCGTCGCGCGCCTCGTCTTCATCGTCATTCGCGTTGAGCGCGAGGCGAAAGCGCCGCTCCTCTCTCTGCCGGACCGGAGCCCAGCCCATCCACCGGCGCCGGTTTGGGTAGAAATACGCGCACAGGTACGCGCCGTGGTCCTCGCTATCGCCGGGTTGCGCGCGGCTCCCCACGCAGTCGCGCAGCTCCAGACGCTCCGTGTCCCGGGATGATGAAGCGGGAGAGGTGATCCTCTGGACCGTCAGGCAGCTGTCCGACAGACTCAGCGCGTATGTGACGCGTCCGGTCTCCGCGTCCGTGAAGAGCCCGTGCATGAGCGCGCGCGCGGCGGGCTCGTTCTGACGCGACGCGTCTGGTTCATTCATCCCGTGACGGGACGGTGCTGCAGTGAGTACGCGAGCTGCCGCGGGACGCCCTTTAAAACAGACTTGTGTGTGTGTGAGAGAGAGAGAGAGAGAGAGAGAGAGAGAGAGAGAGAGAGAGAGAGAGAGTTGAAAGATCTCTCCCTAGTGACAGCAGAGCTGCATGACATTGAAATAACCAAAACAAATGTCTGAATGTCATATGCACCATAGAAGTTTTATTGCTTTTCAAGGTTCTTCAAAGAATGCCAAAAACACAGAACCATCATTCCATGTCCCATGTCTAAAACGGCAAAGGGGTGCTAGAGGGTCCCCTAAAAATATCAGTGAAAAAAATGTAAAATAATAATAGAAAAAAAAAAATAAAGAAAAAATGTAAGAGTAAAATAGTTCATGTTTAATTCAGCTTTCTTCATTTGGATTATTCTATTGATAACCCTTAATGTTTTAATGATTACTTACACCTAATCATAAATAGCAAATATAGCTGTCTTTTATATTTCAGAAAGGGGTCCCGCGTGAGGAGGTCATCATATTTGGAGGTCCTTCGCAAATAATAAAAAAAAAAGCTTGAAACCCTCTGCTTGGTCTAAAAGACTATGATACCATTTTACATGTCTAAAAACAGCAAACAATGTCTCTTGCATTGCTTTTCCACTGTTTAAAAATTTAACAATATAATTATTTTCTTTTTGGTGTGATGTCCAAATAAATAAATACTTAATAAATAAATAAATAGAAATGATTAAAATATCTGGAAAATATTGACTTTGCATTTAATTGACAAACTGTACTTTCTACACTATTAGAGTCATGTTAAATGCATTTTTCTTAATGTTATTAATTACAGCTGTCAATGGAATAATCAAATTTCTTGTTATTTTTATTATTTATATTATTATTATTTTTTCCACTAATATTTTTCGTGGACCCTCTAGCACCCCCTTGTGGTCTCCTGGGGGTCCCTGGACCAGGGCACACAATTATAACATGTAGACAGCAACAAACTAAAATGAGTCTGTTTGTGTGTAGGCTGTATCAGTGTGACAACTTGCCCCGATCTGACATATTTTTAACAATCTTGTCCTGTGAACAGTTTATATCTTCCTTCATTATAAAGTTGACTCTTGAATAAATGCATGCCAGTGTTGCTTTATTGTGTACATGTGTTTACCCAACAGATATTGCAAACATGATACCGTAATTTTAGTCTGCAGGTTAGAATTCACCTAAATTATACTAATTAAAGCAAGTTTTGAACTAGCTAAACCAACATCTAAAGCCCCTGTGACAACTAGCCACGGTCTTCCTAATTAAAGGAGTTTAGTGCACTCAACTAAATGCAGTCTATCTGTGAATCAAACATCTGTGTTAAAAAAAGGGGAATTAGATTTTACAAACGATTTAGCTTCACAATCTCTTACTGAATAAAAGTAAATACATTTGCATCTATTCATTGCAGCTGTTGTTAAAAAAAACAAAACATGACCAGTTATTTTCCTAGTAGATCAATAAATCACAGATCAGACCGATTGTGGACTTTTTATATCACAATAATGTAAAATAATTTAAATATATTTTATTCCATTATTTATTCGTTTTTGTGAAACATTTTAAATGATTTTAAAAATAAAGCTTTTATTTTGTAATACGCGTCACTTCCTCGGCGCACATTGCGATTTCCAATTGGTCCGAACTGGTCACGTGGGACTTGACGCATTGAGGACTATAAAAGCACACGCGACAAACGTAAAGCTCTCTCTTACTCTGGTCACCACACGGAGTTTAGTACGTCCTTGATACTTTTAAAACATGTTCATGATGCTTTACACACGAAGAGTCACGCGGGGTGCCTTCAGACCACCATAATGAATGTAAGTTTGACTTGTTTTTACACTTATGGGCGTTTATTCGTATTTTCAGTGTTAGTCTCGTGCTCAGCAATGGCGCGCGACGTGTTTGACCCCATGCTGCTTTTGCACTAAATATTGTCTGAACTTGAAACAAACTGTTTCTGAGTGTTATTGGTTTTAAAATCTCCTATCTTTTCCACAGGGTTTATTTTCTCCAGGTTACATGATGATTTGATGGCTAATCTACAGTGCACTGAAAAGGTGTGTTTTAATTAATCTACCTTTCGTTTGACCAATGCAGTTCTGCAACTATTAGTATTATGTATTTAAGTAACCGTGTACTGTGATGAAAATGCTACATAGGAAGTGCCGTCTGATACGATAACTGACGATGGAAAAGCAAAATCATTCTGAGATGCACATTTTGTCTAATTAAATTACAGCTCATCCAGTAATGCTCGATCTGACCATGTGCTGTTTCTCTCCACAGGTGTGCATCTGCATCTCAACACTGGATTGGTGTTAATCAGGTAAATAGTTGCACATGTTATTTTACATTTTCACTTAAAGGAGTGTTTAGCTTTATTTTCCCAAGATGAAAATGCTACATAGGAAGTGCCGTCTGATGCGAGAACTGACGATAGCAAAGCAAAATTATTCTGAGGAACTCTTTAAGCCAGCGAGTCTTCACCTGAAACCCTTTACAAACATGTCTGACTGAAGTTTTGTCTTTACAGAGATCAGAAGCAATGGTCTGGACCATCTCGCCCGGGTCACATGGAACAAATGGCATGTGTAAGTAGCTGCTGTACATTGAATAATAGATGTAGTAAGTTCAATGGTCAATCTTTCCCTTCATATGTTCTGCTACAAGCCTGTGATGAGAGAAGTTATCCCTGTCTGAAGATCATGTTGAGCTTTTGTAACCTGAGGCTTGTTCAGAGAATTTTTCTTCCCTGTGTATGAGTGGCAGTTTTCACTGAATGACTGATTTTATTCCCCTCTTTTTAGATGAAGTGTGGAAGCCAGTCCACAGTGACCATGCCGAGAGTTGGGAGAGATATCGGTCCAAGAGAATACTGTAACACCCATACCGATTGTTTTTAAAAATGTATTTCACAAGTCTTGTTTCAAATAAAAGCGTCTGAGAAGAGTTGTGGTCATGTTTTAGTTGTATGATGTTTTCAGTGTATCCAGGAAGTTGTTCTAGCAGTCTCTTACACACAATGGGCATAAATATTCATTTAATATTGAATTATTATTTTTAAAAGTTGCACTTGAACATTTGTTTGGCTGAATCCGTATTCCTAAATGTAGCATTAATCACCTGTTAATACTGTAATCCACATCTCAGTTTTTAGACTAAAATGTGCTTTATTTTTTAGAAGGATGGTCCATCCTTCGCTTTCACTCTGCTTAAGCGCTAATGCAAGTAGAACATTCGTTTTACTGTAAAGAGAACTTTAACTTCTGACCAATCATGAAAATGTATTAAAGCGATAAATTCATCCAAAAATGAAACTTCACATTTGCTCATGTCATACCAGAACAAAAAGTTAGATTTAAGAGTTATTCAGCTCTGTACGATCCATACATGATGCAAACAAATGGTGACCAGAACTTTAAGGCACAAAAAAGACATGAAGGCAGAATAAAATGAATCCATATGACTTGCGTGGACCGATCATGTCTTCATAGATGCTGTGAAGAGAAATAAGTATTTTCAATAAATCAAGTGAGTGTAGTCAACAGAGACCACTGATGTGTGAACTGAATTTGATGGCACTACACTGAGTGAAGCTATTGAATATTTTTGTCCTATCGCTTTTCAGTGTTGCACTTTGGTGTTTGTGCAGCCGGCTGCATTTAGAGACCATTGATATTTGTCCATCGTTTTGATGAAAATGAGGTTGGAGCTCATTGTCTATCATACTACAGTTAAAAACAGTCATCGTTTCTGTGAGTTATTGATCTGGGAAATTTGAGTCTGAATATGCAGAACTGTGCAGAAGTTTGTGAAATATGTTGCATATTGAGGATGTCTTCAAGAATAATGACAAATAGTTTCCATTCATCTTTTAATGTCATACAAAGTTTAGTAAACCTAAAAAGCCAAATCATTGAATTGAACGTTTTAAGAATAAGAAATAATTTCACCCTACTAGCATAAGCCATTGCTAGTAGGGTGAAAGGTGGTAACGATTCTAGGGGCCCAAAGGTCCAGGGGAGCCCACAACAAATTCAAAACTGTATTATTTTAATAGGTAAGGAGCCCAGAGCAATATAGATTCACAGAGCCCAGAATTCCTTGCTACGGCCCTGCCGTTGGTTTTGAGAGGCTAGATAACCAACTTCTTTGACACTCTAATATGAGTATATATGTCTCCATTTCTTCCTCAGCGGATATCCTTCCTTCAGCTATTCAATTATGCATTGTGTCATGCTGTACCGACGCTCCCTATAAGCAGACTACGCAGTCTGCGTAGGGCACCAAGTCCCTAGGGGGGCACCATCTTACCCTGGGAGGGCACCAGAAAGTCCACTAGCTGCCCTTACTCGCACGTTATACGTTATTCAAGGACCAGAAAGCAGTTGCAGAACACAGATGATCGGTTCGCGCTCATTTCAAACACTATTTATTTAATTAAATTTATACACTATCTATGATTGATGGTATGAATGACAAACGATTGAGTCGACTTCTTACAACTCCCAGTGCACCTCATGTAAAGACGCCTACTGGAGTAATTGTACTTTACAAGCAGTATTGGCCTGTTGGGGAAACTCTAATAGAGTGGCAGCATCAAACAAACTACAGATAAATTCATACACACTGGCGGCCAAAAGTTTGGAATAACGTACAGATTGTGCTGTTATTGAAAGGAATTGGCACTTTTATTCACCAAAGTGGCATTCAACTGATCACAATGTATAGTCAGGACATTAATAATGTGAAAAATTTCTATTACAATTTAAAACAAATGTTCAGAACTTCTTAAACTACTTCAAAGTGTTTTCATCAAATAATCCTCCACATGCAGCAATGACAGCTTTGCAGATCCTTGTTATTCTATCGGTCAGTTTGTCCAGATACTCAGGTGACCTTTGACCCCACACGTCCTGTAGCACTTGACATTTCACCCCACACTTCCTGTAGCACTTGCCATAGATGTGACTGTCTTGTCGGGCACTTCTCACCCACCTTACAGTCTAACTGATCCCACAAAAGCTCAATGGGGTTTAGATCCATAACACTCTTTTCCAATTATCTGTTGTCCAATGTCTGTGTTTCTTTGCCCACTCAAACCTTTTCTTTCTGTGTTTCTGTTTCAAAAGTGTCTTTTTCTTTGCAGTTCTTCCCATAAGTCCTCCTGAGTCTTCTCTTTACTGTTGTACATGAAACTGGTGTTGAGCGGGTAGAATTCAATGAAGCCGTCAGCAGAGGACATGTGAGGCGTCTATTTCTCAAACTAGAGACTCTGATGTACTTATCCTCTTGTTTAGTTGCACATCTGGTCTTCCACATCTCTGTCTGTGCTTGTTAGAGACAGTTGTACTTTATCTTTGAAGACTGTAGTTACACATTTGTATGAAATCAGCATACTCATACTAATGTTTTATAACATTACAGTTATTTCAAGTATGTTTTCTAGTGTTTGCATCTCTAAATGTGTCTGCTTATTTTTTACCTCAGTTTACAGAACTGCACAATCTGTTGTAATTTTCCATTGGTCAAAATATTAACAGATTGTAACAGTTTGTTTGTTTGTTTGTTTTAATGCCATTATATGTGCAGTACATGGTACTAGAAGGTAGTTTCCTATGACTGGTATACAAAGCTCAAGTTTAGCGTGTATCCGTTATGAAGGAAACTGATTATTAGATAATTGTGCATAATTTTGCATATTATGTTCTTGATTAATAAAATCTATTTAATCACCATAATTACTGTCTTCTTTTGTGTTTGTAGTTTTATTGTGTGCAGTGCAAAACTACTGCCATATCACGAGTATCATTTATATGTAGTATATGTGCAGAGGTGGAAAGTAACGAACAACAACTACTCTCGTTACAGTACTTGAGTAAATATTTCTACTTTTTTAAGTATAAATAAACAATAGTAATTTTCCTTTATTAAAAATTAAGTATTCCACATCGCTACATTTATTTTTCACCACATTTACAAAAAATACAAATGAAAGTAATTTGTACATAATTAACACTTTATTTTTACAACATAAAAGCGGACCCGCGTCTCCCTTGGGCATCCCCGCTGCCCCGGTCGCCGTGCTTGTAGGGCTCCCCCCTCATTAGGCTGGACCTACCACCGCGCCACTCCCACGTACGCCTTCACAACCCTCATGGTATATTTGCCACATGTTACCTCCCCCTAGATTGGGCAGGATGTGGCCTCCGCAGGGTCTTTTCCCCCTGAAAGAATAGAACGCCTTCCCCAACACATTTCATAGCGTTAAGATAGCCCCAGCCACTTCACGTCCTATGCGAGAGGCATAGTGAGAGATAAGGCCGCGGCTGCCGGGCTTGCTCCCATGCTAGTCATGTAGCACCTATTCCTCCAGTCTGGGGTGCGGGGAACATAAGGTCTGTACATGACATCTCTTTTGGAGCGTTGGGGAGGGCTACCTGCAGCCGACACAGTTGCCTCTAGCACGCAGTAGCCTGCTTGCACCTGTCTCGACAGTTCACGTAACATGGTCAGTGTGTGGCGTTTTTAGATGGGACCCCTTGTGTCACTTCATTCGACACATGTCGAGTGAGTGACAGAAGGGGAACGTCATGGTTACTGTCGTAACCTCCGTTTCCTGAGGGATGGAACGTAACGTTGTGTCCCTCCTGCCACAGCACTAGACCTACCACTGTAAACGGCCGTGCCTTAGTCTCGGCTCCTCAGTGCAAAATCCTGACTGATCCTGCCCCGCTTCCTTTTATACCCATATGTCCGGGGTGAGGCATGCAAATTCTGTCTGCCAATTTGACATTGGCCTTTTCTCAAGTTCAGAGGTACGTTTGGCATCCCAAGAAGACCCCTTTTGTCACTTCATTCGACAAAATGTCTCGTTCCCGCCCTTATGACAGTAACCATGACGTTATGAAATGGAAGCGTAATAAAGTAACTTGTAATGTAATTACTTGAGTAGTTTTTCTGCAAACTACTTATTTACTCTTACTTATGTACCTGAATTATTTCAACAGTAGCAGTACTTTGACTTAAGTAAAAAACTATATCTGTACTCTTTCCACCACTGGTTATAAAATACTTATTCAGTGCTTGATCTTCCAAGCATTTCTACAGTTTCAGATTATAACATTTTGGTGTAATTTAAAAACTAGATTAGATGTATTTTTTATAACCAAGTCCAGAGTTTGAAAACATGAAATGCTCAAAACAACAGTCAGAATGTTACAGAGATTTACAGTAAACTTCTGTTGTAATACAATGTTACAATCTTTAGCCAAGCCTGTAGAACTAGTTTATCTGGATTTTCCACACACTTTGTTTTTGTTCCTCAGCTCATTTGTATTACAATAAAACATGTTTATAAATAGTCTGCAACAGAACGCTCACGACAGAAGGAATGTTTTACACTTGACTTTTAAAGACACAAAGATTTGTATCAGATCTTCATGAAAATGGGTTTACTTGCATTCATTTTGGCGGCAGTCATTCTGATGAAATCTGATGGTATGTTTTCTCTTTTCTAAGAAACATATAAATATGCTGTGCTAAATGTAAATCTCTACACCTGAATTGAAAGCATACCTTTTTATGAAAGTCCAATCTCTCCTGCTCAACTCGTTGTTAGAAACATGATACGTTTCTATTTTTATCAGACTATTGCTACCATGACAATGTCTTGATAGGCTAGAGATACTACTTGTGTATTTTACTGGTTGCTGGTAATTTAAAAGATTTTCTTTAGCTTCATCACACTTTTCTTCTTTCAATCACTTTATTTTTTATATCAGTTACTAACACACGTCCTCATGTGCATTTCTTTACTTTCCACACTAAAGCAGACTGGCTTGATCACTTTTAATAACAGTGTAGTAAATGCATACCTGTGGCAGGTTTACAGGAAGTGACTTTGCTTTAATTTAAAACGTTTTTTTTTTCAAAGAATGAAAGTGAAAGCTTGTTGCTTTCAAGAGACGTTGAACAGTCTGTTTGTGAACACAAAGAAGGAAAACAAATATTTTATTCGGTTGAAACAGAGATCACTTTTGTTTTGTGTGATTTAACATTTTTGAAGATGCACCTGCATAACTTCATGTTCGTGTCAGTACTGCTGATGATCTCTGAGGGTAAGTCAAATCAATCTACAGGACGAGAGCGTTGAAACATCTCAGATGTGCCTCACAATGGTGCTTTCCTTCATTTCTCTCTCTCTCTCTCTCTCTCTCTCTCTCTCTCTCTCTCTCTCTCTCTCTCTCTCGTCTGTCTGTCTCTCTCTCTCTCTCTCTCTCTCTCTGTCTGTCTCTCTCTCTCTCTCTCTCTCTCTCTCTCTCTGTCTGTCTGTGTGGAGTGGGGGTGGTGTAGTGGGCTAAAGCACATAACTGGTAATCAGAAGGTTGCTGGTTCGATCCCCACAGCCACCACCATTGTGTCCTTGAGCAAGACATTTAACTCCAGGTTGATCCGGGGGGATTGTCCCTGTAATAAGTGCACTGTAAGTCGCTTTGGATAAACGTGTCTGCCAAATGCATAAATGTAAATGTCTGTCTGTCTCTCTCTCTCAATATGTATAATAAGGGGGTATCTGCCTAGTTCGGTCTGGCATGCATTAGTAGGTTTTGTTCTCTGAACTCTTAGAATGCATGCAGGGATTCTATGGGGTGTTTGTCCCATCTCCAGTAATCTGCCAGACAGGGGACCCCAAACCTCACTTCTGTACAGAGCAATAGGCATTATAATACTATCAAAGATCTTACACCAGATTGTTACAGGAATGTCAACTTGGGTAAATTTGCCCTTAATAGCATAGAATGCTCTTCTAGCTTTCTCTTTAAGTGCATTCACTGCCAGACCAAAACCCCCTGCAGCACTGATGTTTAGAGCGAGGTATTCGTAGTGTCGGGTGTGTTCTACTGCAGTGTTCCCCAGAGTGAATGTGTATCTGGTGTCCTGTAATCTGGATTGTTTCTGGAAAATCATAATTTTAGTTTTGTTCAGATTGACTGTCAGGGCCCAGTTCTGCCAGTAGTTCTCCAGCAGGTCCAGGTGCTGCTGTAGCCCTTGTGGAGTAGCTGACAGCAGCACCAGATCACTCTGCATAGAGAAGAAATTTAACTTCAGAATGATTTAGAGTAAGACCGGGTGTTGCAGATTGTTCCAGTAGCACTGCTAACTCATTCATGTAAATGTTGAACAGAGTTGGACTCAAACTGCAGCCCTGGCTCACTCCTCACCCTTGAGTGAAAAATTCTGTTCTTTTATTGCCAATTTTAACTGTGCACCTGTTGTCTGAATACATAGATTCGATAGTGTTGTACGTTTTACCCCCAATGCCGGATTGTAGAATTTTATAATATAGACCATCATGCCAGATGGAATCGAATGCTATTTTAAAATCAACAAGGCATGCATACATTTTGCCAATGCTTTTTGATGAACGTGTTGATTGACTATTGTGCATAGCATGTGAAGGTGGTCTCCCTCTCTCTCTCTCTCTCTCTCTCTCTCTCTCTCTCTCTCTCTCTCTCTCACTATCACACTCTCTCTGTCTCTTTGTTTTCATTAAATTTGCATTTATTTTAAATTCATTTTCATTTTTAGGGTTTATTGTGAAAGGTCCCGCTGCTCATCTGGTTGTTCCTCTGGGAGTTTCAGCGATTCTGACCTGTTTTGTTGACAAATCCTTACCAATAGAGGGACTGATGGTGGTTTGGATAAGAGCAGACTCAAATTCGTTAGTGCATGTGTTCCAAGATGGCGTGAGTGTACCAGAGGCCCAGTATCAGGATTATCGTGACAGAGCTCATTTCTTTACCGACCAGATTCAACATGGAAACTTCTCCCTCCTGTTGAACAATGTGACAGCTGAAGATAAAGGTTTTTACAGATGTAAAGTTTACAATGAACATGATTCTAGTGAAACTTTGGTTGAAATCAAATCTGTTGGTGAGTGAAAACCCCCCCACATGAAGCTCTTTAAAAACACTTTACAATTTAATTAGATTTTATGATTTATCATTTTAAATGTGTATTTTTGTCAGAGCGTTTGATAGTATCAGGATCAGATCACTCCATATCTGCGTATGTGGGTTATGATGTCACTCTGAACTGCTCTGTGGACTCTCACATCACACCTGAAGAGATTGAAGAGCTTTCATGGAAGAAAACAGATACATATCAAGATATTCTGGTCCTGCTCTTCCAAAAAAGTAGAATTATAACACATTCATCACATGAGCAGTACAGAGACAGAGTTGAGTTCTTCACTGATGAAATCTCCAAAGGAAACTTCTCTCTCAGACTGAAGAGTGTCAGAACTGAAGACCAAGGCATTTACAGGTGTCACGTAGAAGCTGGAAATTTTTCAGGCAACACAACTGTGGAACTGGCACAACTGGGTGAGCACAAAAAAAAAGTCTGAGTCTACATAAATACATTTAAATTTGTTTAATGCAATTTTTTACTTTGGGGACTGAATCTTTCAAGTTGAAAAAAATGAATGAATGAATGTTACATTTATATAGCGCTTTTCGGACACTACACTCAAAGCGCTTTACACAGTGAACGGGACTCTCCTCAACCTCCACCGGTGTGCAGCATCCATCTGGATGATGCGACGGCAGCCATAGTGCTCCAGTACACTCACTGCACACCAGCTATTGGTGGAGAGGAGAGAGGAGAGTTATAGAGCCAATAAATGGATGGGGATTATTAGGAGGCCATGACTGAGAAGGCCCAATGGGGGGAATTTGGCCAGGACATCAGGCTTACACCCCTACTCTTTTTTTTACGAGAAGTGTCCTGGGATTTTTTAATGACTAGCGTCAGGACCACGGTTTAACATCTCGGTGCTTTTTTTTTTACGTTATAGTGTCCCCGTCACTGTACTGGGGCATTGGGACCCATAGACACCGCAGGGTGAGCACCCCCTACTGGTCTCTCTAATACCCCCTCCAGCAGCAAACTTAGACCCCAGTAGGTCCTGACCAGGCTCAACCCTGCGTAACTTCATTGGGCTTCATTGCCTTGAGCTACATGACTGCTAGTTAAAAAAAAGAAAAGAAGAAGAGGCAAACACACTATAAAGTAGTCCACGTCTGTGCTACATTCCAAATGGGGCTGGGGTGTTTTCCGATTTTTTTTGAGTAATTTGTATTTGCATTTTGACAAGATTTTTGATTTGTTTTAAATTGTTAAATTGACATTTTGCATAAAAACATTGCATAGCGCTATAGTTAGATATGCTGTAAATTCACCCAAGGGGTGATGGCTGCTCTTTTTTACATCAGTAATATCCTGACTATACTTTGTGATCAGTTGAATGCCACTTTGGTTAATTAATGTACCAATTTCCTTCCCAAACTGCAACATCTGTAACTTTTGGCCGCCAGTGTATATACCAGTGGAATATACACACAAATTGTTTGATATACAACCAGCACTTTCTAGATAAACTTGATAGTGTATAGATATTGATTTCTAGATAACATTCTGGATACCCCATGACAATGCACTTTTCAACTTAATTTGACCCAATGTCAAACCTATAAATCCAGTAGCCTAGAAAGTATATTTGCAGTACAATATACAGAAAGTTTTGCACAATAATCTTGTCTATAGTAAGTAATGTGTGGGTCACAGGTTTCTCTGCTTTGCATGGAATGGTGTTGATGTTGTGTATTGCTGCATCTGGATCTGCACTACTGATGTCTGTTCTATGGTATCTACAACACTACAGATCACAAAATACAAGTATGTTTGCATGGAAACTATTATTTTCCCCTTCTGTCACTCACTCGACGTTGTGTTGAATGAAGTGACACAAGGGGTCTTCCTGGGATGCCAAACGTACCTTTGAACCTGAGAAAAGGCCAATGTCAAGTTTGCATGCCATGGACATACGGGTATAAAGGGAAGCGGGGCAGCGAGTGCCAGTCAGAATATTTCTTCGGAGCTGAGCGGTTGTGCAACAGCAAGCTGAGTTCACCACTGTTTCATTCACCTCTACTGGCGATAAGCACTGCTGTTGGATCTATGGTGCATTTCCAGCTGGCGTTCTCTCTCTCTCTGCACGCTGTGCAGTCTACGCCCCTGGGCGCTTTCATTGCCTGAAAGAGTGTTTCTCCTACTAAAAAGAGTTTATTTCCTCTAAAAGAGTTTGAGTTCCCACTCATAAAAGAGCAATACACAGCAGGCGTTGAACGTCCTTTTAAGGATGCATCTTTTTAAAGATGTCATTCCACCTCTGTGTAGTCAACTTCTTTTCTCACGAGAGAAAGCCACTTCAGCCGCCCCCCGCGTCGTTCATTCTTCCCACGGGATTGAGCATGACCTGGCTGGCGATGAAGGCGATTTGGGGATGATGACAGGCTCGGTTTCGCCGGGTAAATCGCCATGAACCACCTGCCCCCCGGCACACTTGCTTGCTTCCGTCCGAGCTCGGGATGAGTGCGGCTCGCCTCGTGGCCAGCCGGCATTCTCCATTGAGCCCCCAGAATTGGATGACAACATCCGTCTGATGCTGATGACTCATCTGGGCTGCCACCTTCGGGTCTGCTCGCCCAGTCTGAGGCTGACACGTAGATGTCCGCTATGCTTTCCCGGCCTGCAGTGAGCGCGAGGCTGGTCTGGAAACCTCCGTCCCCCCCTCACGGCTACTCGATCGGTTCCTCGGGTCAGGGCGCCACTCATGCGCCAAAGACACCTTGGCACATCTTGCCACGGCGCCACCAAACCAGCGTGCCCCGCCTGCTCGCCGATGGCGTCCCCCTGCGGCTAAACAACTCGGCTACGCGATTCAGTTCACCCGGTTCCCGCCTCGTTACAGTGGTGTTTCACCCCCAGGTGGTCCAGCTGATATGGGACCAATTCGGCAAGGCACAGATAGATCTCTTTGCCTCCCAAGACAACTCCCACTGCCCGCTCTGGTACTCCCTGACAGGAGCTGTTCTCGGGACAGACGCGCTGGCACACAGCTGGTCCTGTGGGCTGCGTAAGTATGCATTTCCCCCAGTGAGCCTTCTTGCACCGGTGCTGTGCAAAATCAGGGAGGATGAGGAACAGCTCATACTGGTGGCCCCTTACTGGCCCATCCGGGCCTGGTTCTTGGATCTTATGCTCCTTGTGACAGCACCTCCCTGGAAAATTCCCCTGAGGAAGGACCTTCACGTTTGTTCCCTGGACGAGATGCGGAAGATCTAGTGGATCTACCACCTGCAGTTGAAGACACAGTCAACTAAACCAGAGCTCCCTCCACCAGGCACCTTTACACCCTAAAGTGGCACTTGTTCACAAATTGTTGTTCTTCTCGAGCCGAAGACCCGCAGAGGTGCACAGTTTGGTCAGTGCTTTCATTCCTGCAGGAGAGGCTGGAGGGGAGGCTGTCCCGCTCCATCTTGAAGGTGTATGTAGCTGCTATCGCAGCCCACCATGACGCAGTAGATGGCAAGTCCCTAGGTAAGCACAACTTGATTATCAGGTTCCTGAAAGGCACCTGGAGACTGAACCCTCCCCGGCCTAGCCTGTTCCACTCCTGGGATCTCTCTGGGGTCCTCTCGGACCTTCAGAGACCCCCCTTCGAGCCGATTGATTCAGTTGAGCTCAAGGCACTCTCCCTGAAGACAGCCGTCCTGATCGCGTTAGCCTCCATCAAGAGGGTTGGGGACCTGCATGCGTTCTCTGTCAGTGATACTTGCCTAGAGTTCGGTCCGGCACATTCTCACATTATCCTGAGGCTGTGACCCCCTTCAGGGACCAGGTCAAGAGCCTGCAAGCAAGCTGCCCCGGGAGGAGGCAGACCCAGTCTTCTTGTTGCTGTGTCCGGTACGTGCTTTGCGTATCCATTTGGACTGCACACAGAGCTCTAGAGGTTCTGAGCAGCTCTTTGTCTGCTTCGGCGGACGGCGGAAAGGGAACTCTGTCTCCAAACAGAGGTTAGCTCACTAGGTTGTTGATGCTATTGCCTTAATCTTATCACACCCAGGCCATGCCCGCCCCTTGCGGGTTCGACCACACTCTACAAGAAGTGTGGCATCCTCGTGGGCACTGGCCCATGGCACCTCCTTAGCAGACATCTGCAGAGCAGCAGGCTGGGCAACACCCATTACCTTTGCCAGATTTTACAATCTCAGGGTTGAGTCGGTCTCATCCCGTATTTTGTCAGGTCCGAGCCGGTAGAGCTCAGTAACTGCACAACCGACCGGGTTGTGCTTGCACAGAGCCCTTCACCAAGTTGATCCAGTGCACCTTCTATCCCAGGTTAGCCACTAAGCGTCGCTCCCTCGATGTTCTCCTCCCTATCCTTCTGGCCGGCGAATTCAGCGGAGCATTTCGCAGCTAGACCCACTACGAGTCACAGGTGATCTGTACTGGGGTCGGGCTCCACGGGCTTACACACGCTTCCCTTTATACCCATATGTCCGGGGCAGGCATGCAAATTCTGTCTGCCAACTTGACATTGGCCTTTTCTCAGGTTCAGAGGTACGTTTGGCATCCCAGGAAGACCCCTTGTGTCACTTCATTCGACACAATGTCTCGTTCCTTCCCTCAGGGAATGGAGGTTACAACAGTAACCATGACGATTTGCTTGTTTATGGCTTTGAGTAATATTCTTCAGTCAGTCTGAATGATAAATACAAATAATAAATTCTAAAATGTTGTGTGGATATTTCTCTCTAGATAAAGCCCTGTTTCTTCAGATGTTGGTAGTCTGTGTACCAAACCTTATTATGTTCTTTGCCTTTTTATTCTGGGGCGTTATTGAAGGTGAGTGGTAATTAGTATTATTTGTCTGCAAATCTATTCATTTAACAGTTGAGTTGCATTTGTCTGTTAGTATGGAATTGATTGAGCATCATTGAAATAACTTTGTTCCAGGATTTCTGAATGAGACAGTTGCTTGTTGTGCTCATTATTTCCTGCGTCCCCTTCTGCTGTTATGGGCAGCTCCACATTCAGAGCATTTTCCTGGTTTGTTCACTTCAAAACATTTTACATTTAAACATTATTGATCGAAGGAAGTGCTCAAATGAGTTTTAATGTTAAAGTTAGTTCCAAACTTTGCCTTTGCATGGTACATTTTCACAGCAAATTTCCCATAAGTTGAAAAAAGAAAGGATAAATCCATTACCACTTTTATATTTCAGCTTCAAAGGGTTTTGTCTTCTTGTTACTGTATATGATAGTTGATTTACTGTTTTCTTTCCTGTTTTACAGGCGAACGTAAAACCACTATGCACTGCATTGTTCATCTACAATATTCGCTTTTTGCAAATGTTATTTATTCAGGTAGGCAAATATTCATACTATGCCCCTGATTGTTTCATGGTAATTGTAATATTGAATGTGTGTGTTCGTGTATTTCATGTCTTTTATTTTGAAAGTTTATTTCCTGTTTCATGTCATGTGCTCATGTGATTCCTGTTTCCCTCCTTCGTGTGTGTTGTTGAGAGACACCCGGGACAGAGAGGTGCGGTAACCTTGGTGTGCACACATGTTAAGACTCCTGTGTGTTGCGGTTGTACAGAGACAGTTCCACCTCTAAAAATGAAATTGTGCCCAAGACAAAACAAGACCAAAGTGGCAGTTGCGAGTGGGGTAGCCAATTGGGTGGCCAGGCTTCGGTCCATGGTGGCCACGGCCACCCCTGGCCACACCCTAGCTATGCCACTGATGACACTGTGGAGACTCGTAGCATGTGGAGGCTCATGTTACTCTCCGCGATCCACGCGCAACTCACCACAAGCCCCATTGAGAGCGAGAACCACTAATCACCACCACGAGGAGGTTACCCCATGTGACTCTACCCTCCCTAGCAACTGGGCCAATATGGTTGCTTAGGAGACCTGACTGGAGTCTCTCAGCACGCCCTGGATTCAACCTGCGACTCCAGGGGTGGTAGTCAGCGCCAGTACTCACTGAGCTACCCAGACCGCCAGTTAACATTGTTAATTCAGAATTGTATCAGAATTTAAAAAGTACATTTAATCTTGAGTATCATCTTGTGCTCGTTTGTCTTCCCTCAAATGTTATTATTTATTAGTAGGACATTCTACAAATGAGATGTTTTTTGCTGCCTATGAACTGTTTTTTAATGTTTGTTAATTGTGACTTTTTTTCTCCCCCAGTTCTTTTTAGAGCTTTTTGGCAAAAAAGTGTGAATTATGCAGAATTTGACAGAGTCTTGATAACAGTCCTCTTTGGAATAATGATTCTGATATCCATCATCAATATCGTTTTCTGTAAGTATTTCTTTAGGATTTTTCCCAAGTTGTCATGCATCAGTGACATACTTAGTAGGGTTAGTTACAGACAAATCAAGTGAGACATTTTATTTAAACATTTATTACAGAAATCTCAACCTACATTTTGTCCTTTTGAAGTCACATTGAACACATTAACATTAATGTATTAAAGTAATTCATACATTCACTTTTGCATCTCCACCAACACTATTTATTTATATATACAGTACTGGCTGAACTCATTAGAAATAAAGATGGACGCATGCGTGCTGTATTAGACTTCGTGTCTGACATTGGCCATGATGTTCTGCCTCCATTACAACTCATCTTCCTCTTCTACGCTTTTAAAGCTGCCAGTCACGGTAAGTGACCGTCTCTTATCCTTCAGGAACCGTATATGTAGAACATTCTTTAAATAGAAAACTAGATGTTGTGAGAACATGTTTAAGAGAAATGAGAACTGATTCAATACTGATTATGAAGTAAAACAAGTAAAAACCACTCGGTCTTGGGCTGCAACTAAAGATTATTTTGACAAGTGATTAATCTTGTGATTATTAGAACGATTATTCGACTATTCTGCGATTATTGCAACGATTAATCGTCAGCTCTTAACCGATTATTCAGCTTGTGCACCGAGTAAAAACGTTGTATTAAATGTGCTTTCTAACAAAATCATCTTTTAAAAATACCTCTAAATGACATTCACTGAATTAAAGGGGGAAAAATAATTTTATTAAGTTTAATTCAGTAAATAATTTCACAGCAAAAAAAAAATCCCCTTGTTATCAAGTGTATTTGTCTTGTTTTCCTCTTAAAAATGTCTAAAAATCCTTAAAAAAAATTACATTTAATTAAGAAGCAACATATAAGATATTTAGACTCGCTTTAAGAGGATGTATCTTAAATATACAGTAAGTGTATTTTATATATATAAGTATATTTTGTCTGCACTCGCAGAAGTATAGACAAGATCTATTCTCTAAAAGCAAGTCTAAATATCTCATATGCTGCTTCTCAGGTCAATGCATCTTTTTTATAGGACTTTTAGATATTTTAAATATTTGTATTTTTAATATTATATTCAACATTTTAAGATAACAATTGTTTCTTCTGCAGTCTAGCTGCTAAAGTTAATGTATGTTGTTTTACAGGCGTTTTAGATATTTATATTGTAAAACAAGCCAAAACAAAATCAAATCAAAAACATATTTTGTTGCCGTGTATAATGGGGGTGAATACTTCCTCTCTCACCTTTCTGTTCACTTCAATCCATCTTTAACTCACAAAAAACAAACTCTTTTTTTCACGATAAGAAATGCACAGTGACACATATATTATGATTCAATAAGTCACGAGCAATCACGTTATAGTCTAGCTGCATTAAGCGTGTGCGCTTGAGGGACGAGCGGCCCGTGACAGAGTGTGCATCTGCAGGATGCAGTTTCAATCTCTCCCCCTTAGATCGGGACATATATTTCCCTCATACTTTGCGATCTGCATCACCTGTAGCTGTTTGGAAAGTTTAGTGTGCATCTGGAATGTGAGCGCTGTTTTTCATCAACTAATCGTTTCAGCCCTACTGGAGTCTGTTTAGCACAAGTAAAATCCTAGATTACTGCAAAAATCTTAGATTTGCATGTTTTTCATTTGTTAATAATAACAAGTTCGGTAAGCTTGTTTATTTTTTCATACATCCCGACCCGAAGTCCTACTGGAAAAACTGTCCAGTCGGATTCTCGGGTCCCGTCGGGCCCGGGTCGTGTTTACAGACCTCTACCACTGATGACAGTGTCATGTGTTGTCAACATGGCAGCGCCCATGAGGGGGCGACCCACTCCATGTCAAATTAAACAGCATTTATAGGGTTTTTGACAAGACTTCAGTCTTCATCTTATGTGAGTGTAAATCATTTTCAGCATATTTTTAAAAGATGCAAGTCATGTCTTTATGTGTAAAACTTTTTTAACTAGCAAAAACGTACTTAAGCTCCCAAAGGGCACGTTGTCAAAGTCACTTATTCAATTATTCACTCGTAACACATTATAAGAAAGTGCTTCACAGCTGTTCGAATGCTCCTCAGATCGCATCATTTAATGTGTAAAATGAAAATAATAAATAATAATTGAAACAAATAACAATAAAAAAAAGCAAAGTGATCTCTTTAGTAATCAAAATACATTTGGAAAATAACTATTCTGATGATCAACCATTTAAATGACAAAACAGTTACTAATATTTAGCATTTTAAATCTGTAATGCCATTAAATGTACTCTGTTACTCCCTAAGGCTGTACGTAAACCTGTTACCAATGTTACTGCAAGTCACTGCACATTATTTGTGGAAAGTGCCAAATGGATCATGCAAATACACAATAAGTTGCTTTCTATAATTATGCCTGTTTCCTCTTATGGACAGTCTCTCATCAGTTAATGACCTCAACTCTATAATTGTAATTTTCAACCAATCTGAAAAAACGTAATGATTATTAATTAATTAATTATTAAGATAATTAATGCATTTTTGTCATGTTCAGCACTTTTTGTTGTGGGAGTTTTCCCACTCTTCTTGACGCTGACAAGATACAATTGGAACAATGCATGTGAGAAAAAGCTGGAATGTAAGTATGTAATCCCGTGTATTGGTTTATTTATTTGAAGCTGCATAAATAATGGGTAAATGGACAAATCAATGATTATTCATACAGCTATGAATGTCTCTAAATATATTTATATTTGAAAGATTTATGTTAAATAACAGTAATTAAAGGGACAGTTCACCCACAAATACTCACTCTTATGCCATCCCAGATGTGTTTGACTTTCTTTCTTCTGCTGAACACAAATGAAGATTTTTAGGAGAATATTTCAGCTCTGTTTGTCCTCACAATGCAAGTGAATGGGTGCCAAATGGAGGGGGAGCAACGCATCAGAACTTGCAAACTTGACCTCGGCCCTCGTGAATTTTTATATATTGGTTATTTCTTAAAAACACATAGCCTTTTGCTTCAGAAGACATTACTTAATCCACTGGATTACTTATATGATGGCTGCATGTGTTTTTTGGAGCTTCAAAAATGTGGCACCCATTCACTTGCATTGTGAGGAGCTACAGAGCTGAAATATTCTCCTAAAATCTTAATTTGTGTTCTGCTGACGAAAGAAAGTCACACACATCTGGGATGGCATAAGAGTGAGTAAATGATGAGAGAATTTACATTTTTGGGTGAAATATCTCTTTAATGTTCAGGGGAAACTAATCCTATACTTCAAATTTGAATGTCTTTGCCTAATATTTAGACTAAGTTTGCTTTATACACTCCAAAAATATTGTAGCCTATTTTTAAGATTTACACGATTAGATTTGATTGAAACTGTGTTATGAAACTGAAATGTGTAAAACTTTTAAATAGGCTACATATATATACAGTATATATATATATATATATATATATATATACATACAGAAGTCAGAAGATTACACACAATTAAGTCATTAAAACAATTTTTTTAACCACTCCACAGATTTAATATTAGCAAACTATATTTTTAGCAAGTCGTTTAGGACATCTACGACACAAGCAATTTTTCCAACAATTGTTTACAGACCGATTGTTTCACTTTTAGTTGACTATATCACAATTCCAGTGGGTCAGAAGTTTACATACACTAAGTTAACTGTGAAAATTATGTCAAGTCTTTAGACAATCAGCCAGTTAGCTTCTGATAGGAGGAGTACTGAATTGGGGGTGTACCTGTGGATGTATTTTAAGGCTTACCTTCAAACTCAGTGCCTCTTTGATTGACATCATGGGAAAATCAAAAGAAATCAGCCAAGACCTCAGAAAAAACTGTGGACCTCCAGAAGTCTGGTTCATCTTTGGGAGCAATTTCCAAACACCTGAAGGTGCCACGTTCATCTGTACAAACAATAGTACGCAAGGATAAACACCATGTGACCACACCAGCCATCATACCGCACAGGAAGGAGACGCATTCAGTCTCTTAGAGATGAACGTTGTTTGGTCAGAAAGTGCAAATCAATCCCAGAACAACAGCAAAGGACCTTGTGAAGATGCTGGAGGAATCAGGTAGACGAGTATCTATATCCACAGTAACACGAGTCCTATATCGACATAACCTGAAAGGCTGATCAGCAAGGAAGAAGCCGCTGCTCCAAAACCACCATAAAAATGCCAGACTACAGTTTGTAAATGCACATGGGTACAAAGTTCTTACTTTTTGGAGAAATGTCCTCTGGTCTGATGAAGCAAATATTCAACTGTTTGGCCATAATGACCATCGTTATGTTTGGAGGAAAAAGGGTAACGCTTGCAAACCGAAGAACACCATCCCGACTGTGAAGCATGGGGGTGCAGCATCATGTTGGGGGGTGCTTTGCTGCAGGAGGGACTGGTGCACTTCACTAGATGGCATCACGAGGAAGGAAAATGATGTGGATATATTGAAGCAACATCTCAAGACATCAGCCAGGAAGTTAAAGTTCGGTCACAAATGGGTCTTCCAAATGGACAATGACCCCAAGCATACCTCCAAAGTTGTGGCAAAATGGCTTAAAGACTACAAAGTCAAGATATTGGAGTGGCATCACAAAGCCCTGACCTCAATCCGATTGAACATTTGTGGGCAGAACTGAAAAGGTGTGTGTGAGCAGGAGTCCTACAAACCTGACTCTTATTGTGAAACTTATTGTGAGAAGCTTGTGGAAGGATCCCAAAATATTTGACCCAAGTTAAACAATTTAAAGGCAATGCTAACAAATACTAACTAGTGTATGTAAACTTCTGACCCACAGGGAATGTGATGAAAGAAATAAAAGCTGAAATAAATAATTATCTCTACTATTATTCTGACATTTCACATTCTGAAAATACAGTGATCCCAACTGACCTACGACAGGGAAGGTTTTCTACGATTAAACATCAGGAATTGAGTTTAAATGTACTTGACTAAGATATATGTAAACCTCTGACTTTAACTGTATGTATATATATATATATATATATATATATATATATATATATATATATATATATATATATTGAGTGTATTTAGAAAAAATAACCCACTTAATGTTACTTTATTAAATGATTTTCATCTTTTTCAGGTTTAAAGTCAGTCAGCAGAATAGCGTGGTTAATTTTCATGATAGTGGTGAATGTTATCATGGTATATTCTCACCTTATGGCACTGGAAAAAGAGAAAGGTATAATAATATTTCTTATACTTATAATAATATGCATAAAATAAAATATGAATATTAAAAGTTAGGCTAAGTCAATTTGTTTGGCTACTCCATTGTAAATACATTTTTGTTAGAAAAAATACAAATGTTAACGAAAACGTTTTTTTTTTTTGTCTTTGTAGATTGTGCTGGATGGGCCTGTGTAGCTGCATTTTTACAAGTTCTCTGGGGAATTGTCGTCCTGAAACACTCATTTGATGAACTGGGTACAGTATTCATCATTCGCTTTTAATAATCCTCTATGTTGTTTGATTTTTAGGCTTTTGCTGGTCTCCAAATGTCCTCGTGGTGGCGTAGTTACTCAATGCGGGTGGCGGAGGATGAATCTCAGTTGCCTCCGCGTCTGAGACCGTCAATCTGCACATCTTATCACGTGGCTTGTTGTGCGTGTTACCACGGAGACTTAGTGCGTGTGGAGACTTTCACGCTATTCTCCACAGCATCCACACACAACTCACCACACACCTCACCGAGAGCGAGAACCACATTATAGCGACCACGAGGAGGTTACCCCATGTGACTCTAACCTCCCTAGCAACCGGGCCAACTTGGTTGCTAAGGAGACCTGGCTGGAGTCTCTCAGCACACCCTGGATTCAAACTCACGACTCCAGGGGTGATAGTCAGCGTCAATACTCGCTGAGCTACACAGGAACCCGCTCATATATATTCTTATACATTTGAGGAAAAAGCAAACAACATTTTTGATGATCTAAGACTGTATAAAATCTACCACATGTGGAAAGAGTACCAAATGAAACACTGTTCATAGATTTATATTTTTCACATGTTTAGGAAAAATGTTTAATCTGCCTTACAGATCTTCCTTATAGACCCGTTGTGTACCTTTTTGGATCAGTTGTGGTTGTTTTAGTGAACTCTGTTGCACTGATGGCAGAACTGATCCTGAAAACGGGTGAGTAAACCAACTTTTAACATCATACAGGTGCCATTACAGAGACAGTACACATATAGATTACACAGCAGTGCCTGTGATTCCTCAGTACTGAGGTATTGCTTGATGAAACTGTTTAAAATGTACCACTTTTGTGATGTACCGTTTACTTTATTTAGAACCGGATTGATTATTTCTGTAAACACAATCGTTCTCACTGTAATATATTAATTCCACAGTTAATGGAGAGCGTGCAGTGGGTGATCTGAGAAATATCGTCTTTCCATCTGAATGCCTCTTTGCCTCTTCTGTGCTGTTGTTAGTCATATTAGAGCCTTGTGAGTATAAACTAGACTTAAACCATCAGTTAAATAACATTTCAACCTTGATGCAAAGCTGGTGTTTGATTGACAGAGACAGTATTTTAAATAGTTTTTTTATGCAACACTTTCTCAACTACTTTCTAGCCATTTGTTGGTTGATTTCGCCAAAGAGTGTAAACACTGGCTTTGTTTTGATATTCAAATATTGCTCTCTTTGTTTGACTGGCCGGACCAGGCCAACACAACAACTTTGGCTCTACTTAGAGACATTTTTGGGGGACATGGGTATCTCAGCGAGTATTGATGCTGACTACCACCCCTGGAGTCGTGAGTTTGAATCCAGGGTGTGCTGAGTGACTCCAGCCATGTCTCCTTAGCAACCAAATTGGCCCGGTTGCTAGGGAGGGTAGAGTCACATGGGGTAACCTCCCTGTGGTCGCTATAATGTGGTTCTCGCTCTCGGTGGGGCGTGTGGTGAGTTGTGTGTGGATGCCGCGGAGAATAGTGTGAAGCCTCCACACGTGCTACGTCTCCACGGTAACGCGCTCAACAAGCCACGTGATAAGATGCACGGATTGACGGTCTCAGATGCGGAGGCAACTGAGATTCGTCCTCCTCCACCCGGATTGAGTAACTACGCCACCACAAGGACTTTGAGCGCATTGGGAATTGGGTGTTCCAAATTGGGAAGAAAAGGGGAGAAGGTCTTTTTGAAGGTCAGTGTGAATTCATAGGGCTTTGTTTGCCAAATCCAGGAATCCGCTGTTATATAGTTTGATCATAGTACAGCTGAAATTGATAGATCAATTTCTAAATGACTCACTAAATATCTTTTCTCCCGCTGCTCTTCACACACAGTCATTAAATATAATCAGCAGTGTTGTCAGGTGAGTAATATCAATATATTGCATTGCATTGATTTGAGATTGACCAGCGACACTTTTTAATCAGGCATTTACCAGTATTTCTTGCCCAACACAGAATTCAGCAGAGTCTAATCAAGCCAGCAGATCGCACCAGAACCATTGCTCTCAGGTGAATATCTCCCACAAGGCTGGAATGATTTGATGCGGAAAAATAGAGCTGTTCAGTCCTGACGTCAATTTGTATGCCAACCCAGAAGAATTTCCAATTAGCCACGTGATAAGATGCGCGGATTGATGATCTCAGAAGCGGAGGCAACTGAGACTCGTCCTCCGCCACCCGGATTGATGTGAGCAGCCGCGCCACCATGAGGGGGAATTGGGCATTCCAAACTGGGGAGAAAAGGGAGATTTTTTTTTTTTAAAAGAACGTGATCTGTCACACATCACAATACTTATTAGATTAAATATTTTTTTAAACTATTTTATTTTTTTGTTTATTTTTTAGACGTTATTGTTGCAAAACGCATATGCCACTTTTTACATTAAGTGCAAATATAATCTAGAGTCCCATACATTAATTTGGTAATTTAATGCATTATTCATTTACATATCATTTCATTAAATATAGCCTATTTAATAATTTATATATCAAAATTAAGAACTTCTGAAGTAGTAATAGCTGTGCTGATAAAATAGTTGAAATATTTGCATTTTTAAGCTTTATGCTTTTTAAACTAGATTTACTTATTTGCACAATATAAACTTGATGAGTTTTAATGCTGCGTGTGTTTGGATAGGTGTACTTGTAGGGAGGTGGGACCCATTTTTTTTATATTTGCCTAGGGCCCACAAAATGCTAGGGCCGGCCCTTGCCACTGACACCAAACTCGCCCAACTTTGACCTTCAAAGTTCATTGTGAAGATTCCCACTCAAAAATAAGACCAATGTTGTGCTTTTGATCATGCTGTGAGGATCTGTAATGAAGCACTGGTGTGCTGAAAATTAATTGTCCTATTTTCATTTAAAGTTTTATGAATTCATTTCAATATCAATTAACATTGTCAAAACATTCAAGGAGTGTGTTCAATAGCATATTATGTACGTTTTTCAGTACAGGTACAGACTGAAATTTTGGTATTGTGACACCCCTACGAGTTCACCATGTGGAATTTATGTTCTAAGACAAAATGTGAAATTCTCCAAGTTATTTTGACCACGGACCTTATTTGAATAATAAAAAAAACCTATAGGAAACTCCAATGGGATCCAATGGATCTAAAATACAAATCCTCTTCCAGGTTTTAAGACTACAAACTGAACAGCTCTATTTACTTGATATTAAAACTAATATACTGAAGCAGAAGATTTCATATGGCAGTTTTAAATATGTCTCAATCTCAGGATAATGCTGCTGCATCTGATGAATCTCCATCCACTGGATCACATCAGAACCAGAGCTCTGTTGAACTTCATGAACTGAGACCTCTGCTAAGGACTCAAAATCAAGAGTCTGGGAGAAGTGAAGAGACAGAGGGAACTGATTCACTGGTAGCGCAAACATCAGCAGCATTGACAGGAAATACTTCGGACTGAATTTTTACCCCACTTTGACTGTTTGCTCCTTAAACATTTACAGGCCAGTGATCAAACCGAGAGTGCAGTTTTATCCGCATTTTACGACCGGTGCAGCAACATTTTATTTAGTCCATAAAGTTGTTCAGCTCTCTTTGATTGTGCGCTGCTGTTTTCTGTTGCGTACAAGAAACATCAAATTGCAAACCCTCCAAAAGTGGGACGAATTCGTTGGAACCATGGAGCACACTGCATTTTTCACACAAATACCATAATTTGCTTTACAGAAACCACAGTTCTATTTAACCATGATACAGGGACGGATTACCGACCGGGCCAATGGGGCCAGTGCCCATGGGCCCTTGACTGCCTGGGGGGGCCCTGGGCTTTAAGGTTGCGCGATCTAGATTGGTGATCCCCCACTCGATAAACCTTTTTAGGCATGAACTACGAACACCCCCCCATTGGGTGGAGGTGGGCCCTTAGAGATAATTGGCCCCAAGGCCTTTGCAATTCATAATCCCTCCCTGCCATGATAACAAGGAACCATATATGTTTTTTTTTGTTTTGTTACAGTACAAGGGTCTTATCTCAAATACCTCACTTAAACTCTTGATCTTATGCAAGAACATTTCAGCATGTCATTTTTCATGAGGGTAACTATAAAGCAGAAAAAAGGGCCATAAAGTCTGTGACCTCTTATGGTCCAAGCTATCAGTTTTAGTCCTGTGTAAAATACTATAAATTCTGTGTAAAATCTTAAAAGTGTAATAATCTCTGGTTGTTGGAAAAATGTGAATATTTTTACAATAAGATTATTTTTACAGTTATTGCTCCCTGGCACCCTACACCCATCACCATTTGTAGAACCGCTTTCTGTGTGTGTGTGTGTGTCACTGAATATCTATAAATGTTTGTTTACACATTTGTGTCTCTTAGCTAAAATCTAAACAGTCAACTTCAGATTTTTCAATTGCATGTTTTTATGTTGGGGCTGTGACAAAGTTTTTATGTAGAAGTGCATATATTTATGGTATTGTCACTTTGGGGGTATGGAGAATATTAAAAACCAAATGTCAAAAAGAAAACCAAGCCCTGTTTTGTTCTGTTTTTTATTTTGTAACATTTTTATTAGTCATATTTACTCATTTATCCCGAACATTTATCCATATTACACCTGAACACCTACTTATTCATGCAATCACCTGAATCAGCCAATGCTGTAGTTCAATGCAATTCGGTCTAATGCATTGTTCACATCAACCATCAGAATAGGGAACAAATGTGATCTCAGTGATTTGCAGAGTGGCTTGATTGTTGGTGCCAGATGGTCTGGTTTGAGTATTTCTGTAACTGCTGATCTCCCGGGATTTTCACACACAACAGTCTCTAGAATTTACTCCAAAAACAAAAATATCCAGGATGGAAATGCCTTGTTGATGAGAGAGGTCAGCAGAGAATGGCCAGACTGGTTCCAGCTGACAGAAAGGCTATAGTAACTCAGATAACCGCTCTGTACAATTGTAGTGAGCAGAATATCATCTCTGAATGCACAACATTGAGGCGGATGTGTTACAACAGCAGAAGACCACATCAGGCACATTATTAGGACCATAGAGTTCCTAATAAAGCGCTCAGTGAGAGTAGTCTTCTTTTGCCAAATATAAATTTTTGTTTACATATACTTCCTTAACATTTATATTGCATTTGTGCTGATTATTTCTAACTAATATGCCTACATATTGCAACAAGCATAATGCTGCACAAAGGGATTTCATTAATTTCATCACAAGCAAGTTTGTCTCTGCTAGAGTCGGTATTACCTTCAAGTTTAACTGATCCTGAGCTGCTCTCTTGGACACTGAATTCGTTGATGTTTTTAGAGACATCTCAGAATGACTTCAGGTGGCTGTTTTGAAATCTGACTTGAAGAAATGCAAATGTTGTTTATCTCAACACAATACACTTTCGCTTTACTATTTGTACAACCATCAGTGCAGCCTAGCACACATTAGAGGCACACATATGAATGCTTTGATCCAAGGCAACAAATTTATTGCTGCAGTTCTGAGGGAGTAGATTACAGAATAACAAGGTCCCTGATCCCTCTGCTGGAGAGATATCTTCAGGCAGCACACGTTTCTGCTCCTGGCAGGCTCGCCAATTGTTAATTTCCAATGAACAGATTCAATGAATGGTGCCATTTCTCCTTTATCTTCTCAGCTCATGTCCGTCCCCTCCCTGGGTGTTTCTCTTACAAAACATAAGGCACCAAATGTCACTCTGACCTATTACAAACCTAGTTTGCTCAGATGAAGGTTTTGCCCTTATGGTGCATCCCAAATTGCACATTTCTGCACTATGGTAGTTTTTGTAGTGCAAGTACTATTGTAGTATGATAGCACTGAAAATGCATCATTAATAGTTCCTTTTGTAGCGTTACTACACTGACAATTCACAAACTATATGGCTGTAATTTCTTGACACTGCTTGCCGCTACGATTTCTACCTGGTGTTATTGAAGGCCCACCTCCGACTTGGGTAAATGACCAATCATACAATTAGAATTTGGAGTGGCACCATGCCACCCATATGGACACGCCCCTGGTTTACATCAAGAGTTTATAAAATAATGTGGTGAAACATATTTGTAAATATGATCAGATTTGCAGACATACTGTATCTATATTCTCTTTATGATTACATTTTTTCCATTTATTGCATCACATCACAATGACCAAAAATCGGACAGATCCGAACCATTCAATTAACTAGGATAACTCTACTAGAGCAGTCAAGAATGAGCTGGATAAGAGAGAATCTTTACAAGCGTTTTATGTTTTGTTTTTGTCCATGAGCTGGTTCATCAGAGTGCAGTTGTACAGTGTTCAGGCCAGTCTTTTCTCATCTCTGTGTTCATGTAGTAATAAATCCATGTGATGAATGGAAACACAGTGACTCCCACAGCAGTGCACAGCCTGAAAGAGCCAACAGCACTCCTACAGGAGACAACACGGAGATTAATGCTGAGAACATGCATGAAATATATTCTATACTGCATGTGCTTCAATGATCAGCTTTATAAATTAATGGACTCTGACAGGAGAGTTTAACTAGTCTGTAATTTACATCATCTATGTATGTGAAACATAGAGTGTGCTGATCTATAGCAGGTTTACCTTCCTGAATGTCTACACAGCAGCAGCCAGAACACTGTGAGCAGGAGTCCAGAACATTCCCTGAGAGCAAAGATTTGCATACTCTATTCTATTGATGTCATTTAATGCATGCCTCAATGAGGATATAGCTCCTCTGAATTGTTGTTACCTTCCTTCCTCTTGTTGGAAAATGTCAGTAATTCCCACTTTATAAAGATTCCAGCCCAGTATGAACACAAAAGCAGTGGATACAAGAACATAAAGATCAGCGGTTCTCCTCCAAAATAATGTCTCTGGAAACATTAGAACAGAAAAGTTATCGATAAGACCACAACACCAGGTCCCCATTGACGATCACTATACAGCATTGGGTAAGTTACTCTAAAAAAATAATTAATTACTAACTACTAATTACATCTTCTACAGTGTACTAATTACTCTGTCTGAAAAGTAATTGCATTACTTATTACTAATTACGTTCTAAAACTCTGATCAACCTCGATCAGATGAAAAATACACGGATAGACATGGAACTGTTCCTTTAATTCTTTCAAATAAATCATATAGAACATAATTAATTATTCATGAACTGGCCGAAAAATTTAAAGGGGCAGTGTTAAATTAGAAAACATACATTTTTAACATTAGACGTTACATTTACATCTTACATTACACTGTGACTTACAGTGTCCTTATTACAGGGACAATCCTCCCCAGAGCAACCTGGAGTTAAGTGTCTTGCTCAAGGACACAACGTTGGTGGCTGTGGGGGTCAAACTGGCAACCTTCTGATTACCGGTTCTGTGCTTTAGCCCACTATGCCACCGCCACCACTTTTAAATTCACTATTGTTTCACACTGAATTGTTCTATAGTCTATACAGTATTTAACGAAATTACATCAGACGTAACTGTAATTAAATTACTGAAAAATTAGAAGTAATCCCTTCTTTCAATGAAAAAGTAATTTAATTACAGTAATTAATTACTTAGTAATGCCTTAAACCCAACACTGCCTTTATATGAAACAAAGCAGCATGAACATTCTGATAAAGATCACCTTTTGTGTTCCACAGTGGAAAGAAAGTGATACATGTTTGTAGCGACATGAGGGTGAGTAAATGATGACAGAATTCCAGATGAAAGTGGCAGTATTTCTAATTAACTCCACTAGATGGCGGCAGCAATTCAGGGGGGAAAAAACTTTCTTCTTACCTGTGATTTCTTGTTGACAGCAAATCAGAAAGCACAATCCAGCTGGAATCGCATAAGCAACCTGCATAATTAACACACACACACCTGAGAGTGCATTTACATTTTACAAAAGAGGAAATTATTCTCATTTAAGGTGAAAGTGACGTTTTACCATCCACAAAACAGAATCTGGATCATTTATCTGAAACATAAATGAGATTTAGTACAAACCAGCGATGATCAACTTTAAGTGTAATAATCGTGGTTCATTTTAACAGTTTATCTGTAGATAAAAACGACATTTACTTGCACGTAAGATGCCAGCGAGAAAAACACTGACATGAATAAATTACAAACTCTCCAGATGATCTGAGAAAACCCGACGCTGTTCTCGTTCGTCATTTGGCCCATTTTGCATTTATTATAAAATTGTAATCGCAACAATCATGCTCAATCTAAACAAACTGAACTTTATCACTGTGTCGCTTCCAGGATATGACGCACTGCTGCACTGAAGCATTGTGGGAAATGTAGTTCCAATTCACTACAGAGCGCATTCAGGAACCGCAAGAAAATACAAAACGCGACCAACATAATGCAAAGACTACATCCTTTAAAACATGTGCGGGAGCGTTTTAAATTAAATAACGATTACTCTTGCCAATTCTGTCAAACATGATGCACACATACATACAAAAATATATATTTTATTGATATGGAAAGCTTAATAAATAAATACTGTTTTACGGTTGGGTGGAATTGACATAATAATAATATACTTCAATGACCATTGGATAGATCAAGATAAAGCATGTACAATTGTTGATATTAATTCATAAAATGAAATGGTCTGGCTCCAAACTACTTGATTAATTATTTCCTAAATGTTTTGTAAATATTTTAAGGTTTAAAAAGGCTATTAGAGCATGTAAAATTGTAAGAATGCCATTATCACATAAGTGGCTCCCTTCTCCTCTTTGTATTATTTTATTGTATTGTACTCTGACAACCGTTCATTTTATTATTATCTTTACATTTAAATGAAGATTTCTCTTTGTATTGATTGTTTTTGTCAATCAATCAATAAATAAAATAAAAATAAACAAATAAAATAAATATAGTGCCCGCCCACTTTTCCAGCCGCCTGTGTTCCGGAAGTATTTTTCCCATTCTCATAAAATCGTTCATAAAAGAGTTGTAAAGCATGAAACAAACCAACCAGCTCTGGGGTAAATCACAACGTTACAAAATATAATTGGAAGCAAAAATACAAAACAAAAAACAAAAGGCTATTTGAAAATCGGACAAAAAGAGGCAATGAACTACAATCCCATGAAACATTGCGAATGACGTTTTAATGACGTCATTGTTTTAATTAGTTGGAGGGGATTTTAATATTATACTAAATGGAACAATAGATAAATGGCCACCAGGTCGACCTAACGTAAATAACATTCCTAAAAATTAAATGGATAAATTCAATCTTATAGATATTTGGAGAACCAAATTCCCACATAAAAAGTCACTTACCTGGAGTAATAAAACGGGGTCTAGTCAATCTAGACCTGACTTCTGGTTATTGTCTGAGAGCTTTAACAATGATGATGTGGAAGTTTATTTCTACTCCACTAACAGATCATAAAGCTATCAGTGTTCATATTAAATTCTCTAGTACAAGTTGTTTTACTAATGGATTGGAAACTTAATTCACTGCTACTATATGATTGATATGCAGCTTTTGGGATAAAGCCATGGAGAATGCATTTTGTTCAAATTGGTCAAAAGTCACTAAATATTTAAGGAAATTTGGCAGCCGAATGGCCAAAGACAAAAAGAGCTGAAGAAACCAACATTATTGTTAAAATAACAAAATGTGCAAATAAATGCCCAGATAGAAAAATGATTATTATCAGATCTGCAAATCAGATGAACTATCTAGGAAAGAAAGCTCAAGGTGCGTTTGTCCGATCAAGGAGACGCTGGCTCGAAGAAGGTGAATAAAATTCACAATCCTTCTTTAATTTAGAGAGACACAATCTTAATAACAACATTAGTAAATTACCTTTGAATGGGGTTGTAACAAAGGACATTAAACTCATTTCCAATTACTGTTGTGAATGTTTTAAGAAAATATCTCCATCCAATTATTCTCCAACAGTATCTGATGCTCCTCTGAGTCCTATAGAGGTGAAAACTATTGATGAAAATTAAAATTAACTTTGTGATTTGACAATTTCTGTTGAGGAAGTGATAAAGGCAATTAATCATTTAAAAAGTTATAAATCACCAGACACAGACGGTTTGACCACAGACTTTTATAAGCAATTTACTAAAGATTTGGACCCTTTTTTGCTTAAGATGTTTAATGAAAGTATTAGTAATTTAAATTTATGCATTTGGCAGACGCTTTTATCCAAAGCGAATTACAGAGCACTTACTACAGGGACAATCCCCCCAGAGCAACCTGGAGTTAAGTGTCTTACTCAAGGACACAATGGTGGTGACTGTGGGGATCAAACCAGCAACCTCCTGATTACCAGTTATGTGCTTTAGCCCACTACACCACCACTACACCATCACCACAAAAAATGATTGACTTATTCTCGATAACTGGCGTCCAATTAGTTTACTGAACAATGATTATAAAGTATTTCCCTGATATTCGCTGTTTTAGATTCAGTTATTGAAGAAACACAATCTGGCTTCATGAGGAATAGGCATATTACAAACAACATTAGATTAGTTTGAGATATTTTGGATTAACCTGAATTTAATGTAGATAATAAGTTTATTCTTTTTATGCTTTATCCTTTGACTCCGTAGAGCATCAGTTTATTTTTACATCAGGAAATGTCTTCACTAGGGCAATTAAAACCCTTTATAAGAGCAGCAACAGTTCAATTAAACTGTTATTTGGCACATCTAGTAGGTGTAATTTATCTAGAGGGATTAGGCCGGGTTGCCCTGTCTCTCCATATCTATTTTTGATAATAAGTCAACTCCTTGCTAATCATATTAAAGCCAGTACGATTAAAGGACTATTGCTGATAGAGAACTAGTTATAACACAATTAGCAGATGACACCACCCTCTTTCTCCAAAATGATAACCAAATTCCCATCGCAATTAAAGTAATCAAAGAGTTTTCTAAAGCATCTGGTGTTTATTTGAATGTAAAGAAGTGTGAACTAATGACTCGGAGGAAGTTTAATCAATGGCTTAAGAGACTTGTCATTAAGAGCGAGAGTTTTGATTTCTAAAGCAGAAGGTATTTCCTGGTTAACTTATACAGCTATGGCTCTTCAGGCTGATGATAAGATGCTTTTTGATTTTGCTTGGAAATATGGATACATTATATAAGAAAAACGATCGTAATGAACTCATATGAAAATGGTGGACTTAATTTCCTGAACTTTGCTACTTTAAACAATACATTTAAAATCAACTGGATTAAACACATAGTTAAGTATCTAGTATCTATTTGGAATATTATTCTCCTCCATATTTGATCTAGTTTGGGTGGCATACATTTCTTCCTTGTTTGCAATTTTGATATTAACAAAATACCTGTGAAACTTTCTGCATTTCATCGTCTTTTCTAGCATGGAGTTTAATTTACAAACACAAGTTTTCACCTCACCAGTACTTTATCTGGAATAATAAGGACATTCTGTTCAAACAAAAGTCTATTTTCTTTGAAAACTGGTTTCGAAATAATATTGTTTTGGTGGACCAATTATTTAACACAGATGGCCTTCTTTTTTACTTAATAAGGAATTCATGGCAAAATATAATATTCCCATACCACCAAGGGAATATATATTTATTAGTAGTTTGAATGTGAATGGAGGCAGACTCGTTTGCGTCATGGGAGTGGGTGATCGCTTCCGGGTTTGTTTGGCGGGCTTTCTGGTCCGCGGTTCTCTGATTGGTGGATCTTTCTCTGCTGCACCATGGGTAATGTAGTTGTTCGCCAGTAACTCCGCTATTAAATACGATTTTTAAACAAAGCAGTTTAACCAACGCGGACTAATGGCTTCAACAGAAGCATATGCAGTCGACGAAAAACCTCTGAGCTCACGGTAAGTCTGTCTATATAGGTTTATAATTCATTGTTAAAAATCTATCCGTCTATTGAAAAAATAAATAAATGTTTTTAACGGTATACTTACAAGGAGACTTTGAATGGATGTCTATGGAGTAGATGCTTCATTACGCTGAATAAAGTGCTTTTGTGAGGAAACACCTCATAAATTAATGAATTCCCCGCCTGCCCTCTGATCTTCAACATGTTTCACTCTAAAGCAGCCTTTTGAAGTTAACTATATGTGGAGTTTACTACGATAAAATTGCTATTTTATAAGAGGAGACACTGACAATTGCGCGACAGGGATGTGTCGGTTTACGGCTATCCCAATTCATTTGTATGGTTTCCGCAAACGGTGATGTACTGTCGTAACACGCTATTTGAGTGTGTTTGTAAACACGCCGATGTTGTTGTGATCTAGCAAGCAGCCAAAACTCCCGCGGCAACATATGGGAAGGTACATATGCATTTGTTTTTCACTCCGAAACGAAATTATGGTTAAAATAAATACATTTAAAGGACGATGTTAAATATTGACACCAAAGTGCAGATGTTGCTCACCAAGTTTTCTATGGCATTACATTGCCTTTGTACATGAAGCTGCTCTTCTTAGATTTGGTAGATTTGAAAAAAGCTGAATTACTAATTCCCTAACATTATTTTCTGTGACTTTACAGCATGTCTCTTGAAACGGGCACAGAGAGCAAAACTGGTAGGTTGTTTCATTCATTCATTTACTTGTTGCACACAAATCTGAATTAATTCTTGTCTCTACATTGAGCATGCATTTACACAAAAGTGGGAAATGGCAAGACATTATTGTATTTATTATACCGTAATTGGTTTATTGCAAAAAAATGTACACATTCTATTAATGTAAACTCTGCAACCAAAAAAAAGTAATATCCTCTCACTTTAAACTGCTTTTATTTTCAGGAAGCTTAAAATGTGTAAAATATTATATGAACATAAAAAGATTCATAAATTCAAAAATAGTTGATGGTATTTATTAATACAATAGTAGCCTAAACACTTTAAAATCATTATTTATTACAACACAGTTTCAATACACAAAGTATAATAGTTTTCTTCTAAAAAGGTAACTAAATGATACTAACGTTTTTGTCCAAATACCTCCATTAATGTTACTACTGTGAAATTGTAACACATTATATTAACGGTGGGTGATTGTGTAAAGCTTGATAACTGCACCTTCTAAGGGACTGATGTTGATTTCCTAGATCGATTTGGCTGAGAGTATAATGTTTCCATCACCATAATGTGAAAGAATATTTTTTATAATATCGATATTGGTCTGCAAATGTCGATACAATATCACAAGGAAAAATATCACGATATATCAGTATTTTTTTCCCACCTCTTCTCTTTATCCTTGTGACTTGTTTTTTTTTGTTTTCAAAGGGTCTGCTGACTCCCAGATCAATCCACACTCCAACACATCCTCCGCTACAGACACACCGATCACAAATGCTCCTACAGATACACAGAACAATAACACCACCATAGACACATGCACCTCCATCTTCAAGGAAGTGGAAAGTATCCTGCCCTTGTCATGTGGACACAAAAAACGAAGGTGTAGTTTTCATTCAAATAGATTGCATTGATTATTTCATGGACTGTTTTCATAGGTGTTTTTATATCCATACATTGTAATGGGGTCAAAGTTCAACCTCCCAGAAATAATCAACACTGCTATAATCCATGTCTTCTGAAGCGGTACAAATTCAGGTGGTTGGTGCGCTATGTTTGGGCCCAAGTGGTTTTGGCAAAATTGCAAGCACAAAGCGTTAATGCACCGGGTCAAGTGCTAATATAATTCTGAGGTTGTTCTCCGATTATGTCTCACTTCATTCCCTGTCAAGCACCAGCGATATAAACAACATGCCCATTCGGACAGGATAGGATTTCTAAACAACATTTGAGTATTATCCTCTGACATCTGAGATTTAAAGTAGGACTCCAGATCTCCGTGTTTGTTACAGAGGTGGGAGTGTCTGTTTTCTAGATGGGGCGTTACAGAAGGTTGAACACATTCAATTAATTTAAGTGATAAAATTAACCTTTTAAATGTATCTGTTTAAATTTAAAATCACTAAAGATTTTGAATGTATTGATTTACATTATAAATTACTTCACATGAGTTTATAGAAGTAACTGCCTGTAATAATAAACCCACTGAAATGTAAACTTATGTAGCTGAGATGAGAAATGTTACCCGATGCTGATATTAAAGTGGACAGTCTTTTTTGCAATCCTTGTTAATTAAATTTTCTTCATCTATATTGAAGGGCGCGCAGCTGACAGTAGATTGTCGAGCATTAGTGCAATCTTAATGGTAGTTTATGTAGGCCAATGCTTTTGAACCGTTCAGTATTAGCAGTCACATGTGGACAGGATTCGATTTCTTCGAGGATCATTAAATTGGCTGAAAAACAGTCGATAATTTGCTCTGGAATATTTTTACAGCAGTTGTGAGAGAAAAACACAGACTTGTCAGATTCGGATGGGATTAAAATTACAAAGAACGTCTGAAACATGAATTACTACTATGAAAAACTATTCCCGTAGGAATACGGCTAAAGACAGCACATTCGTTAGAAGCTAGGGCTGTATGCGGGGCCCTGGGTAGTTCAGCGAGTATTGTGAGTATCGGGAAAATGCATCATATTTGTTCCCGGACAATGAAATACCCGACCGGTAGAGAATGCACAGAACAACACAGATTTTAATTTTACTTAATTTTTTTCCAGTTTAATTTGAATTGTTAGTAAAAATAAATAAAAATGGCTTTATTTTGAAGGCTTAACCCTAACCCTGCTTAACGAAAATGACCCCATAGTACCACCTAGCATCCAACCAGCGGTAATCCCAGTTTCCTGTGGAGTTTTGTTTTTTCTGCGACCAACTGACCATCAAAACTTGGTCGACCAAGACTCTTCTCATCGACTAAGGTTTGGTCGACTATTAGGGGCAGTCCTAGTTTATTTGCCATGAGACGTCTCTGACAATCAATGTACCCCTCAAAACCACAACATGATCGATCTCGAAATTAAAACTAAGCTCTCTCTTTGACACATTTGTGTTTAGTTGTCAGGTAATTGTCACTGGATTTCGAATTAAGCGATCGTTTTCACAATCGATCATTGCTGCCACGTCCGAGTGCTCGTGCCCATCCCTAGTACATACACCCACATATAGTGCAAACACTCCCACCCATACCCACTTGCACTGACATGAAAACGGCCCTTAGAATTAGCTCTCTCGCAAAAATGGCGTAAGACAAACTGTTGCCACAAAGCCCTAGAATGTCATTGTATGGAGTAGCCATGATTTGTCATCACTGAAATTAATGGAGTAACCAAATTCTGGGTGTCCACACTCTTTTGACCGTATATGTTCCTGTGGTGTATCTATGCTCATAATGGTGTAACTGTTTAATTTACCATGCGTCGTCTTGTATTTGTATAAAGATATCCAGTGACGGTTGAAGAGGTGAAGCGCAGGGTGGGGCCGCCAGAAAACATGTCTCTCAATTCTCTAGTGGCCTATTTACGGGTGGATAAAACAAAAAATGTCACCCTAAAACAGGATCTCCAGGATGCTGGTATAGACCCAGCACCAAAAACGACAGTCACATCTCTTTGTTCCAGAGTCACTGAGGGTATAGTACACTTCAGCTCAAGTTTGTGTATCTTGCATGTGGAGTACTGTTTAGATGGGGATGACGTGTGAACACTGATGTTACCGCTGTTGACGCCATGTTTGTCTCTGAGGCAGGTGAAGCAGCAGACCTTACTCTAAGCATTGGGAAACTGGCAGTAACCACAATTCCCTTTGATGACATCACCATAGTAGCCCTAGATCATCAGTATCCAGATATTTCCATTGGGAGACTCTATGAATTCAGGTAAGATGGCACTGCCTGTCATGCTTTAACATTTAGCATTCCTCCATCTATAAAGTTTGATGTGCATCACCCATCTTTGGACATAACCACCAAACCTCAATGCCTATACTGCACGCTGAAAGCATTTTGACTTCATATTTATGCTCATGGACGCTTCTCTCCTCTTTGTATAATAGGGAGATGTTGCAGAGTCTAGTGACTGCTGTGAAGGCACACAGTGGTGACTTCGACCTGGCCACCCATGGGATGGGATTCGGGATGCTAGATGTGTACACCGGCATTCTCATGCAAGTAACTGAAAAAGAAATTGAGAACCGTAAAAAAAAGTAGAAAACGATGCTGTTAGTTCATTTTCAGACTGCTTTATTTAGTGTATTTTTTAAAAATGTTTTAGACACCCTTTATTATATTAGGTGTCTTTAACTTTTATGTACTTTTAAGCATTTGCAGCAATGTACGTAATAAGTACATTAGAGGTAGACCGTTAGTTGTTTTTTGGAACTAATGGTTATCGGATAAATCTATGCAGATAATTGTGGATAGTTTTAGTTGTGATTAACCATTATGTGGGGATTTTCTGTATCATTGCCAATTTTCATATTTCTGTCCTCACTTCAAAACATGTTTTATTTTGACTAGATAATCAAAGTGTATTAAATTGAAGTGAGGGCATGGAAATAAAAATGCGACTATATGGAAATGTGCCCTGTCAGCACATACAGTACATTGTGTTTACAACTTCATATCTTGTGAATAATAATAATAATAATAATAAACCTCATTGCTCATTAAACCTCATCTGTTGAAATGTATAACTTGGCAAATACTGCTTAAATATAGAGCATTGTAACTGAGCCAACAAAAAGTCCCGTTTGTGTTTTGGGCTTGAAGTTAAGTCACATTTTCTTATAACTATTGGGATTTTGGTGGAACAATAAACTGCATCTGGGATTTTACTCATTTTGGACTCTTGTAGTGTGGAAGTCAAGGTTGAAATTCCAACCGTTTTAGAGGCGAATGTGCAAAGCAAAATATTACGGATTCACAGATTAAATATACGCTCACGAAGTACTTTATTAGGAACCCCTGTTCACCTACTTATTCATGCGATTATGTAATCAGCCAATGGTGTGTCAGTAACCCTAACCCTGCACTGCATAAAATCTTGCAGATACGGGTCAGGAGCTTCAGTTAATGTTACATTTACATTTATGCATTTGGCAGACGCTTTTATCCAAAGTGACTTACAGAGCACTTATTACAGGGACAATCCCCCCCGGAGCAACCTGGAGTTAAGTGTCTTACTCAAGGACACAATGGTGGTGGCTGTGGGGCTCGAACCAGCAACCCTGCTGATTACCAGATTACAAGTTAGGTGCTTAGACCACCACTCCACTCCATTCTGATGTTCACATCAACCATCAGAATGGGGAAAAATAATCTCAGTGATTTGGACCATAGATGATTGTTGGTATCAGACGGGCTGGTTTGAGTATTTGTGGGATTTTCACACACAACAGTCTCTAGAATTTACTCAGAATGGTGCCAAAAACAAAAAACATCCAGTGAGTGGCAGTTCTGTAGATGGAAACGTCTTGTTGATGAGACGTCAATATTGTTTTTTTTATTGACATTTATTCACTTAACTTACTGTCAGACACACTTAAAGCATGCTATTTTGATTTGATCCCTCCAACACAGAGTCTTTAATGATGTAACTATGGTGTGCAGTAAAATAATTAAGTGTTAAAATACATTCTATACATTCTGAAATGTGATATTTTTCCATCTCAACCATGTGTTGTACACTGGAGACATTTGTTTTTTTTTCCTGCGTTGAAGCTTCCTCTGTAACCTAAACTAAAATGCCAAATTCATCCCTCAATTCTTAACAGAAATGATCACAATGGGAATGACAGAGTTAACATATTGAAGCTGTGACTGCTGAGACTTAAACATTGTTTGTTTAAAAATATGGATAAATAAACCTTACCAGTTACAAATCGCGATTCTTGAGCCGAACGATTTTGAAATCGTCTCCCTGATGAAAAATCAATTATTTTATAAAAACAAAAACACATGTTTATCTTTACGTTTATTCCTTTAATGCATCGCTACCGCAGCCATCAAGCGCTGTTCATTTGAGCTGTTGTGGAGAGTATTTGTCTGTATGACACTGCTTTAATAAATGGTTTAGCTGTAAAAAGGCTCATCAAACTGTTGGATCTGATTGTCTTTTCTGTTCAGAGCTATAGTCTCTCTCTCTCTCTCTCTCTGCCAGTCATCTGGGAGCAGTTTGAACACTGCATAGGATCTCAGGATGCAAATGCAATAACATTGGGACTACAGGTGTATTGCATGCGTGTCATAATTCAATACAGCCCCTGAAATGGTTCTTCAACAAGTTTACTCTTTAGCCTCGGTTTGCATGTTGCGAAATTATCATTATGATAATAGTAATAGCCTGTGATGGTAATATGTTATATTTTATATTCGAAAATTACAAAATTAATTTAAGTTAAAATGATGATATATTGTATATGTTGATTGAATACAAATGAACATAATTCAGCCTTATGCATGGGACCCTTTGCACTAACTGGTCACCTCGCTCTGAGACAACACACTGTCTGGTTAATTGGTAGTTTTTAATGGGTAGTTTTGCACATCCCTAAATTTTACCTGCAAATTATGTTACAGAGTGAAAACAGGGGCGGTCTGGCCATAAGGAGAACTGGGACTTTTCCTGGTGGCCCAGCCATGATACAGTTCTGTGATTATGCAGAAGTGGACAGGGTAATCCATGCCCCTTTTTTCTTCCCTGACAGCACGGGAAGAAATATCTTTATTTTCAAAGATATAGGCGGTATTGACACTACTGATTCGAACCATTCCCTAAAGTCTTCTCCTGCACATCACAAAGACTTTCAATAGGGTTTAGGTCAGGACTCTGTGGTGGCCAATTGATGTGTGAACCTGATTCCTCATGCTCCCTGATCCACTCTCACAATTTGAGCCATTGAATCTTGGCATTGATGACCTGGAATATGCCCATGCTATAAGGGAAGTAAAAATCCATTGATGGGATAACCTGGTCATTCAGGTAGTCAGCTGTCATCGTTTTATTGCTGCTTTACGTTGCTGAGTTTCGACCCGACTAACTGAAACAACCCCAGATCATATCACTGCCTTAACCTTTTTTTTTTTTTTGGCCAGGCAGTATTTAAGGGTGTGTTCACACTTGTAGTTCGGTTCTCTTGGTCCGGACCAAAACAGGAAATGATACATTTAGTCCTGGTTCGTTTAGCGTTCACACTGGCATTTTAACACCGAACCTCAAGATACAAAACCAAAGGCATCAGTGAAAAGTCACAACCTGATTGAGACGGCTTTTATGATGACGTATATCTTTTTGACGGGACTTGCCGATCATCCAAAATAATGCTGGCTGCTGGGCGAAATGCGCTCGTTGGATGTATATATGTATATATGGTGGTATTTTTACCAGCTGAGAACAAACGAAGAGTTAATAAAATGTGTAAATGAGTCAAAACAGTGGCAGGAATGTCTCCGTTGCACACACAAATGAAGATATGCTGCAAGGACGTCTGACGGGCGGTTCTGACACCTGTCCCGAACTGTAACGGGCAACATAGCTCCTATGACTATGAAGAAGCAGGTGTGCTTGAGGTCAGTATTAGGCTAATTACTTCCTGTTTTTGGTCCATTTAGACATCTTTGGTCCATGTTGCATTCATATATCAATCGAACCGCGCCAGAGTTCATTTGGAAGTGGACTGAGACCCACTTTTTAGGCAGTCTCGGTCCGCTTGTTTGGTGCGCATAGTACGCAATAGTTTAACCCTTGACTGCATGACCCAAATAAACAAATGCTTTAAGGGGGTGAAAATGACACTCTTATTGGTTTCTATGGATTTCTTCCAAGAAAAGGCATCCTGTTTATATCTTTATTTTCAAGAATTTAAGAATTAGATCGTTCACAGCGGATTTAATGTTTAATTCATGTTTATTTGTTTACATTTAATGTTTTAAATTCAAAAGATGCAATTCTAAATCCTTTCAAATAATTGCAACGTTTCCTCAACCGACTCTTTCTGAGCCTTTATCACAAACGCATTCAAAACAAAGCATGTTTTGCTAATAGTTAACTTGCTAATATTTTGCTAGCTAGCTGATTTAAAATATCATATCAAATATCTTGATGCCAGTGCTTCAATAGTCTATAAATAAAAGGTTGACTTGACATTGATTCAAGAAATAATTAGACTAGCACTGGCATCAAGTCAACTTTTTATTTATTGAGCACATTTAAAAACAACAGAAATCAAATAATGACCGTCTGATATAAAAACAGATTTGATTTAACGATAAATTAAAACCTTTCAATACATCGTCATGAATTTATCCATTTCAAACTATTCAATGACCTATTCAAAAGCCACAGAATAAACATATTTTTAAAGAAGATTTGAGAATGGCTAATGATGAAGTTGACCTCACATGGAAAGGGAGACTGTTCCAGAGTTTAGGACCAATCACAGAAAAGGCACGGTTCGATCTATAGTGGCAATGAGGAACTCTCAATTTGGGTTGATCAGAAGACCTGAGCGCTCTGGTGGGGGAGTAAGGGTTGAGAAGGTCACTGATATTGGGATGCGAGACCAGATAGTACCTTGTAGACATGAATCACAATATTAAAATCGATCCTGAAGGTCACAGGAAGCCAGTGTAGAGATGGTAAAACCGGGAAATGTGATCTCTCTTTCTTGAGTCGGTTAAAAGCCTAGCTGCCACGTTTTGAACAAGCTGCACGCGGGAAAGTACGTTTACCATGGACAATTACTTTCCATGTAAACAAACGTTTCATCAACTTGCAGGTTTAATTTGCATATCATCAAACGTTTGGATATGTACAGATTCTCCGTATCTTGTGGTCTCGAAGCTGATGCACGTTCTGCACTTTCTTTGTGTTCTGTGCTCTCACGTGTTGGCGTACTGTATATTACACAGATACTTCATGACATTTTGACTCCATCTGACACAGCTGGCTCATGGCTGTATGAGATTCTGTGGTGTCATTCGTTACAATGCACTCGTTTTCCAACCTCCGTTTTTTTCTGGAGAATCAACTGAGATAGACAAAGGCCCACACAAAACTCTCCGTGACTATTTGGCAAGACATGAACATGCACTGCCTTTCTTTCCTGTCGACAGCTTCTGTTAGTCACATCATAATGGTAGTAACAGATGTTCATTGTCAATTTCATAGTTTTGCTGCTCATAAATCAAATACTGGTACACCCCTTCCATTGTGATTCATAACCAGCACAGCCGTTCTGTGTTATCCCTTTTTTGTTGCTTCCAGATAAAGCATGTCAGAACAATACTTCTGGCATTGCTGTCTCTGCCAAGGTAAGCTGAAAACAGTCAGGGGCTGGTGACAACAAATCCCAAGAGCTTTTAGTCAAAGTGACTTACAAATGAGGAACATCTCAGACAATTTGTCATTTTCAAGACATCTAAATTATTATGATTTTTTTTTATTTATTTATTTTGATCAGAAATGTGTTTATCAGATGTAGGTCTTGTTGTGGACCTGCAGGTGGAGACAGCAGCTCAACTTTGTCTTGTGATTTGCATTGCAGATTATTTTCCCACGGCAGCTTGCAATCATTTGTTGCCAAAACAACTTACAAAAAAATGTATATGACATTCTGCACCTTCCATAAAGTGAGTTGACTCTGTACAAAGGTTTTGTAAGATTCCATTGACATTTTGGGATCAGTTTGAGAACATTGTGAAGGATATTTTAAGAAAGGAGAATTAGCAATGAGCCTATCAAACAAATTTATTAAGGTTTTGTATAGATGGATGGAATAAAAGAACAGGTAACGGATGGACGGAATGATAGAGCAGACGGATGGGCAGAATGATAGAGCAGACAGATGGACGGAATGATAGAGCAGGTCGTATGGACAGACGGATGGGCAGAATGATAAAGCAGACGGAGAGCAGACGGATGGGCAGAATGATGGAGCAGACGGATGGGCAGAATGATAGAGCAGACGGATGGACAGAATGATAGAGCAGACGGAGAGCAGACGGATGGACAGAATGATAGAGCAGACGGAGAGCAGATGGATGGACGGAATGATAGAGCAGGTCGTATGGACAGATGGATGGACAGAATGATAAAGCAGACGGATGGACAGAATGATAGAGCAGATGGATGGACAGAATGATAAAGCAGACGGAGAGCAGACGGATGGACAGAATGATGGAGCAGATGGATGGACAGAATGATAAAGCAGACGGAGAGCAGACGGATGGACAGAATGATGGAGCAGATGGATGGACAGAATGATAATGCAGACGGATGGACAGAATGATAGAGCAGACGGAGAGCAGACGGATGGACAGAATGATAGAGCAGACGGATGGACAGAATGATAGAGCAGACGGAGAGCAGACGGATGGACAGAATGATAGCGCAGACGGATGGACAGAATGATAGAGCAGACGGATGGACAGAATGATAGAGCAGACGGATAGACAGACGGATGGACAGAATGATAGAGCAGATGGATGGACAGAATGATAGAGCAGACGGATGGACAGAATGATAGAGCAGATGGATGGACAGAATGATAGAGCAGACGGAGAGCAGATGGATGGACAGAATGATAGAGCAGACGGATAGACAGAATGATAGCGCAGACGGATGGACAGAATGATAGAGCAGACGGATGGACAGAATGATAGAGCAGACGGATAGACAGACGGATGGACAGAATGATAGAGCAGATGGATGGACAGAATGATAGAGCAGATGGATGGACAGAATGATAGAGCAGATGGATGGACAGAATGATAGAGCAGACGGAGAGCAGACGGATGGACAGAATGATAAAGCAGACGGATGGACAGAATGATAAAGCAGACGGATGGACAGAATGATAAAGCAGACGGAGAGCAGACGGATGGACAGAATGATAAAGCAGACGGAGAGCAGACGGATGGACAGAATGATAGAGCAGACGGATGGACAGAATGATAGAGCAGATGGATGGACAGAATGATAAAGCAGACGGAGAGCAGAGGGATGGACAAAATGATAGAGCAGACGGATGGACAGAATGATAGAGCAGACGGATGGACAGAATGATAGAGCAGACGGATGGACAGAATGATAAAGCAGACGGAGAGCAGACGGATGGACAGAATGATAGAGCAGATGGATGGACAGAATGATAAAGCAGACGGAGAGCAGATGGATGGACAGAATGATAAAGCAGACGGAGAGCAGATGGATGGACAGAATGATAAAGCAGACGGAGAGCAGATGGATGGACAGAATGATAAAGCAGACGGAGAGCAGACGGATGGACAATGATAGAGCAGACGGATGGACAGAATGATAGAGCAGACGGATAGACAAAATGATAGAGCAGACGGATGGACAGAATGATAGAGCAGATGGATGGACAGAATGATAAAGCAGACGGAGAGCAGACGGATGGACAGAATGATAGAGCAGATGGATGGACAGAATGATAAAGCAGACGGATGGACAGAATGATAAAGCAGAAGGAGAGCAGACGGATGGACAATGATAGAGCAGATGGATGGACAGAATGATAATGCAGACGGAGAGCAGACGGATGGACAGAATGATGGAGCAGACGGATGGACAGAATGATAAAGCAGACGGAGAGCAGATGGATGGACAGAATGATAGAGCAGATGGATGGACAGAATGATAAAGCAGACGGAGAGCAGACGGATGGACAGAATGATGGAGCAGACGGATGGACAGAATGATAAAGCAGACGGAGAGCAGACGGATGGACAGAATGATAGAGCAGACGGATGGACAGAATGATAGAGCAGACGGAGAGCAGACGGATGGACAGAATGATAGAGCAGATGGATGGACAGAATGATAGAGCAGATGGATGGACAGAATGATAAAGCAGACGGAGAGCAGACGGATGGACAGAATGATAGAGCAGATGGATGGAGCAGACGGATGGACAGAATGATAGAGCAGACGGAGAGCAGACGGATGGACAGAATGATAGAGCAGACGGATGGACAGAATGATAAAGCAGACGGAGAGCAGACGGATGGACAATGATAGAGCAGATGGATGGACAGAATGATAATGCAGACGGAGAGCAGACGGATGGACAATGATAGAGCAGACGGATGGACAATGATAGAGCAGACGGATGGACAGAATGATAGAGCAGATGGATGGACAGAATGATAAAGCAGACGGAGAGCAGACGGATGGACGGAATGATAGAGCAGACGGATGGACGGAATGATAGAGCAGATGGATGGACAGAATGATAACGCAGACGGATGGACAGAATGATAAAGCAGACGGAGAGCAGACGGATGGACAGAATGATAGAGCAGACGGATGGACAGAATGATAGAGCAGACGGATGGACAGAATGATAGAGCAGACGGAGAGCAGACGGATGGACAGAATGATAAAGCAGACGGATGGACAGAATGATAGAGCAGACGGATGGACAGAATGATAAAGCAGACGGATGGACAGAATGATAGAGCAGACGGAGAGCAGACGGATGGACAGAATGATAGAGCAGACGGATGGACAGAATGATAAAGCAGACGGATGGACAGAATGATAGAGCAGACGGAGAGCAGACGGATGGACAGAATGATAAAGCAGACGGATGGACAGAATGATAGAGCAGATGGATGGACAGAATGATAGAGCAGACGGATGGACAGAATGATAGAGCAGACGGAGAGCAGACGGATGGACAGAATGATAGAGCAGACGGATGGACAGAATGATAAAGCAGACGGAGAGCAGACGGATGGACAATGATAGAGCAGACGGATGGACAGAATGATAATGCAGACGGAGAGCAGACGGATGGACAATGATAGAGCAGACGGATGGACAGAATGATAGAGCAGACGGATGGACAGAATGATAGAGCAGATGGATGGACAGAATGATAAAGCAGACGGAGAGCAGACGGATGGACGGAATGATAGAGCAGACGGATGGACGGAATGATAGAGCAGATGGATGGACAGAATGATAACGCAGACGGATGGACAGAATGATAAAGCAGACGGAGAGCAGACGGATGGACAGAATGATAGAGCAGACGGATGGACAGAATGATAGAGCAGACGGAGAGCAGACAGATGGACAGAATGATAAAGCAGACGGATGGACAGAATGATAGAGCAGACGGATGGACAGAATGATAAAGCAGACGGATGGACAGAATGATAGAGCAGACGGAGAGCAGACGGATGGACAGAATGATAGAGCAGACGGATGGACAGAATGATAAAGCAGACGGATGGACAGAATGATAGAGCAGACGGAGAGCAGACGGATGGACAGAATGATAAAGCAGACGGATGGACAGAATGATAGAGCAGACGGAGAGCAGACGGATGGACAGAATGATAGAGCAGATGGATGGACAGAATGATAGAGCAGATGGATGGAGCAGACGGATGGACAGAATGATAGAGCAGACGGAGAGCAGACGGATGGACAGAATGATAGAGCAGACGGATGGACAGAATGATAAAGCAGACGGAGAGCAGAGGGATGGACAAAATGATAGAGCAGACGGATGGACAGAATGATAGAGCAGACGGATGGACAGAATGATAAAGCAGACGGAGAGCAGACGGATGGACAGAATGATAGAGCAGATGGATGGACAGAATGATAAAGCAGACGGAGAGCAGATGGATGGACAGAATGATAAAGCAGACGGAGAGCAGATGGATGGACAGAATGATAAAGCAGACGGAGAGCAGATGGATGGACAGAATGATAAAGCAGACGGAGAGCAGACGGATGGACAATGATAGAGCAGACGGATGGACAGAATGATAGAGCAGACGGATAGACAAAATGATAGAGCAGACGGATGGACAGAATGATAGAGCAGATGGATGGACAGAATGATAAAGCAGACGGAGAGCAGACGGATGGACAGAATGATAGAGCAGATGGATGGACAGAATGATAAAGCAGACGGATGGACAGAATGATAAAGCAGAAGGAGAGCAGACGGATGGACAATGATAGAGCAGATGGATGGACAGAATGATAATGCAGACGGAGAGCAGACGGATGGACAGAATGATGGAGCAGACGGATGGACAGAATGATAAAGCAGACGGAGAGCAGATGGATGGACAGAATGATAGAGCAGATGGATGGACAGAATGATAAAGCAGACGGAGAGCAGACGGATGGACAGAATGATGGAGCAGACGGATGGACAGAATGATAAAGCAGACGGAGAGCAGACGGATGGACAGAATGATAGAGCAGACGGATGGACAGAATGATAGAGCAGACGGAGAGCAGACGGATGGACAGAATGATAGAGCAGATGGATGGACAGAATGATAGAGCAGATGGATGGACAGAATGATAAAGCAGACGGAGAGCAGACGGATGGACAGAATGATAGAGCAGATGGATGGAGCAGACGGATGGACAGAATGATAGAGCAGACGGAGAGCAGACGGATGGACAGAATGATAGAGCAGACGGATGGACAGAATGATAAAGCAGACGGAGAGCAGACGGATGGACAATGATAGAGCAGATGGATGGACAGAATGATAATGCAGACGGAGAGCAGACGGATGGACAATGATAGAGCAGATGGATGGACAATGATAGAGCAGACGGATGGACAGAATGATAGAGCAGATGGATGGACAGAATGATAAAGCAGACGGAGAGCAGACGGATGGACGGAATGATAGAGCAGACGGATGGACGGAATGATAGAGCAGATGGATGGACAGAATGATAACGCAGACGGATGGACAGAATGATAAAGCAGACGGAGAGCAGACGGATGGACAGAATGATAGAGCAGACGGATGGACAGAATGATAGAGCAGACGGATGGACAGAATGATAGAGCAGACGGAGAGCAGACGGATGGACAGAATGATAAAGCAGGCGGATGGACAGAATGATAGAGCAGACGGATGGACAGAATGATAAAGCAGACGGATGGACAGAATGATAGAGCAGACGGAGAGCAGACGGATGGACAGAATGATAGAGCAGACGGATGGACAGAATGATAAAGCAGACGGATGGACAGAATGATAGAGCAGAGCGGAGAGCAGACGGATGGACAGAATGATAAAGCAGACGGATGGACAGAATGATAGAGCAGATGGATGGACAGAATGATAGAGCAGACGGATGGACAGAATGATAGAGCAGACGGAGAGCAGACGGATGGACAGAATGATAGAGCAGACGGATGGACAGAATGATAAAGCAGACGGAGAGCAGACGGATGGACAATGATAGAGCAGACGGATGGACAGAATGATAATGCAGACGGAGAGCAGACGGATGGACAATGATAGAGCAGACGGATGGACAGAATGATAGAGCAGACGGATGGACAGAATGATAGAGCAGGCGGATGGACAGAATGATAAAGCAGGCGGAGAGCAGGCGGATGGACAGAATGATAGAGCAGGCGGATGGACAGAATGATAAAGCAGGCGGAGAGCAGGCGGATGGACAGAATGATAAAGCAGGCGGATGGACAGAATGATAGAGCAGGCGGATGGACAGAATGATGAAAGCAGGCGGAGAGCAGGCGGATGGACAGAATGATAAAGCAGGCGGATGGACAGAATGATAGAGCAGACGGATGGACAGAATGATAAAGCAGACGGAGAGCAGACGGATGGACAGAATGATAAAGCAGACGGAGAGCAGATGGATGGACGGAATGATAGAGCAGACGGATGGACAGAATGATAGAACATATGTTAGATAGAATAGACTGATAGCTTGAATGATAGAAGAGATGATAGATAGATAGATAGATAGATAGATCCATCTAATGATTTTATTATTTTGATAAACTCTTAATTTCTTCTAAATCTGTTTGTTAGGTCGGTGAATTGAGCTTTTGTGACCTGCACGGACCGATTCAAAACCACAAGACCTGGCGTCACATTTCACAACTCTGAGTTGAAGTGGGAGGATTCAGGACTGCAGCAGCTGCTGTGTTCATGCATTCACACACACTGGAACAACACACCCCATTCTCACACATATAATGGCTTTTGGGTTATGGGGAAAATAAATCAGTAATTGTATTCCCAGTAAGCAGCATTACAAAACTTAGAAACGGAAAAGCACAATATCCCAACATTGTGTCATAAATCATCCCATTAGCGCTGTCTGCAATGCGCTGTTTGTCATTCCACAAGCAATTTGTTCAATTGGGTTTGGAGGGATGATAAACAGTTGGCACTTTCCATGTTAAAGTTACAGAGTTGGCCTTGGACATAATAATATATAATATTATACTATATTAAATACTGAATATAATGTATACTAATGCTATGGGGGGATATTTGAAGTGTAATGTCTGGTTTCACCAGTTCGTTTATAGTAAGCAAACATTATTTAACTGGATAAGCATATGCCATTAAAAGTGTCTTCTAGAAATACGTAGTTAGTGACAATAGCATTTATACTCAAATGTGTTATTAGTATTGCTACTATGGTGTCACCATTGCCCTGTGCTAGGCTCATTTATTGTCCCACCCCACCAAGATGGATCATTTTGCACTTTAATTAACAGTTTTTGTGAAGTTTTACAAGTGTACTCAAAACTAACTCTTTGTCCAAAACATGGACATGCTAATGTAGAGCATTACTGAGTGCAACTTGGTCACTGTTCTACTGTTAGCAAAGCTTTTGCTCTATGGGTAAGGCCATTTTTAAAATATTAGATGTACTGGTCCTCAACGTAGGCTCAAACTCCACTGTTCACCATGATGGTAACCCACAAATCTACAACATAACAGACATTATTCTAAATCTCAACTTAATAAAACATTTACCACTAACCAGTCTCCCCATTTATATTCATCTTGCTCACAGACACAAAAAAGAGCTCTTTATTTTAACATGTGCTCTCCCTGTCGAGTAAGCTGACGATACACTCTTATAGTTGAATCAACTAAGTTCATTTAAGTTCATTGGTTATATGAATATTTTGAGTGATATGAACATGGGAGGATTGAGTAAAACTGACAATAGTGAATATTTTTTTGCAATCTTAACTTTTGCTTAATGTGTCAGATTCATTACGTGAATCGAACCAATATACATTATAATTACAATTTCTCTCTTTTTAATCTGATTAAGATTAAGGCTCTGGGTTACTGACCAGAAGGTCCAGTGTTGGGCCCTTGACCCTATCTGCTCCAGGGGTGCCGTATCATGGCTGACCCTGAACTCTGACCCCAGCTTAGCTGGGATATGTGAAAAAAATAATTTCACTGTATATATGCAGAAATGTATCTATAATGTGTGACAATTGATCAAGAATTATTAAATGGAAGAAATAATGGAAGATTGATCGATTTACAAAATATTCGTTAGTTTCGTTAGGGCTGACGCACTTTGGGGACGATCAGGGGAGAACTGAGCGGCCGAATGGGCCACGATTAGCTAAAATGAGCTGTCGCATTATGCAGAACGGACCACAAAATGGTGCCGCGATATGCAAAAAAGGACAGAGAAGGACAACTTTTGGGCCAGTTGCTATGTACAATCCCGCGTCAATTTCTCTTCCCAGTCCAGCCCAAATTAAATATTTGAATACAGGTTTAAATTAAAGTTCATATAAAAAACACTGTAGAACGGCTAACCAGAGTTTAATGTAAATTAATCTATCCCTCAGTATGTGCTTATTATAAATTTCCCTTAAATTAAAGAATTATTGCCCCTTTTTTTCCTAAAATAACTTTGGTAACGGGGTTAAATGGTTGAGCTTGAGGAAGACAGTCAACATTACAATTTGAATAAAAATTTAGAAAATGGAAAGAGATTATTTACAGACATAAATGCACAACTTAAGATGTCAATTAGGGTCAAATTAGCTACTGGACATGTATATTCATTTTATACTAGTTTATGTTTCATAGATCTATAGTTCTCTGCTTTTACTGCTGTAAATGGTCTGCACATATATAGCACCTTTTTAACCTTAGCGGTATTCAAAGCGCTTTACACGGTGACTCATTCACCCATTCATACAACAATGATGGCAGAGCTGCATGTAAGGTGCTAGCCTGACATTTGGAGCAATTTGGGGTTCAGTGTCTTGCCCAAGGACACTTCGGCATGTGGAGTCGTGTGGGCCACCAACCCTGACCTGGCCGACCCGCTCTACCTCCTGAGCCACAGCCACCCCTTTATAAAAGGAAAAGGACACCTGTTTGTATTCTATCCATGGAAAGGTTTTATTTAGTCACCAAACATTCTCCTGTAGGTCCAGTGTCTGTGTGTTTGTGAATTTTAGGAGATGTTTCTGTGTTTGAGATCATAAACACAACAGATGATAACGTCAGCTGCAAGTCGTGTGAAGTGGTGTATATGATTGTAGAATCTGAGCTTTCCAGGCGATTGTAAGACACCTGGGATTGATTGCCTGAATGTATGTTAGAAAAGATGTGTGGAGTGGGCCGGCAGTTCGAGTTTTCTTCTATCAGGCAGCTGTGTTTCCTAAAAGCCTCTCAGGAGAGTTCGAGCTGCAGCGTCTGTGGTGGTCAGAACTTCAATGGCAAATAATCAGCAGAACATTTCCTGCACCTGTGCTTTCTGGAAATGTTATTATATGTCATTTGTGTTTCTAAAACATCCTGTTTTTGCAGCCCATGTCGCTCAGAGACTGGATTCCAGTTCTAACATCTACTGACAGCAACCTATCGTTTTACGAAATGATGTTTGCGTGGCTTGTTGTACGTATTGCGGCGGTTTCCTGGTGAAATAACCACTCGAGGCGCTTCAACAACAAAGGTCGATTCAAAGGCAGATGATCACTTCATAAACACGTACTTGTCGCCCTGTTCCTCACACAGCGCTATCTTATGACATCTAAACACTTTTACTATAGCACATGACTTCACTGAACTTTTGCATTACATAACTACATAACCAACTACAAGGAGCTTGTTTGAGTGCAATCAAACTGTGTGTTAGAATCAACTGTGTGAGCATTGACCGTGCGATGCAACAGACCAGGGTACGAGTCCTGAAGAGCACACGAGTCGTCAAATGAGCCGAAAATGTCATAGAAGCGCCACAAAATGACGCTGTAGCGTTTTTCGAAAGTATCGGTTAGGTTTCAGGTTTAGGGTTTAGGGTAGGGACGTTGGTTTTGTTAACTTGATAGAGCATTAACTTTAACCTGATCTGTTAGGGAGAACATTTAACTCGCTTTAAGCGCCACCCAGTGGACATTTCACCTCAGAACTGCTGCGATACGTGTAATGAACCACGTAATGTCATTTTTGCATTTTTTTCGGCAATTTTCACGAGATCAGGCTGACCGATAACCTTTCGATGAATAGTAATAAACAATTTCTGTTTCCATTTTTTTTTTTTTTTCGGTAAATGTGTCATATTTTACACACATTTAATTTCAGCTAAATTTGTTGTCATTAAATTGTGTTATGTACAGTGTGTATATTTATATATATATATCGCCATTTTATCGGTCAATCTGCTCCAAATATCGGCCATATTGGTCAACCTCGACATGAAACTTTATTGTGCTGAGCTCAGGATCTGTTCATGAACAGGTGTGTGTGTGTGTGTGTGTGTGTGTGTGTGTGTGTGTGTGTGTGTGTGTGTGTGTGTGTGTGTGTGTGTGTGTGTGTGTGAAACAACTCACTGAAGCATTGTAAATACACACTCACATCTACAGAAAGAGTCCGTATTTGAAAGCATAAATCATTCATGGTCAACAGATCTGGTGGTGGTAGTGATCTAATCCTGGTTCGATCCCCACAGCCACCACCATTGTGTCCTTGAGTAAGGCACTTAACTCCAGGTTGCTCCGGGGGGATTGTCCCTGTAATAAGGGCACTGTAAGTCACTTTGGATAAAAGCATCTGCCAAATGTATAAATGTAAACGTAAATCTGTGATTTGAGCAATGAGTTAAAAACATAACACGCTGCTCTTAAATAAAATTGCACTTTTATTTCAACATCTTTCTCGTGCATCCCATGTTAGTCAGTAACACAGATCAGGTACTGTTGTTTATGTGTTCAATGAGTCCAGTCCTGCATGAAGCTGGTGGACGGTTTTTGTGTATGAATGATTCAAAGGACTCTGCATCTGTGGCCGCTCAAAGCACTTACAGTGGAAAAATGGTCTGCTTCATTTCATCAAATTCAGCTGCTCTTGAAAGCCTTGGACTCTTTTGAACAGTGTTCAGAGGGGGATACCATTGTGTTGTCTCAAGAATCTTGTGGGCAGTTCAAAGAGAGTCTCTAACTGTGTTGGGAATGGACACAGGGCGAGTCCGGTCAGGAATGTCAGCCCTCTGATTTACCTCTTTTGTGCGCTAAACAGTTGTTGTCTTGTATCAGGTTTGCCAGTGCTCTTAAATAAAGAATGACCATTTGCTTTCTGAAAATATCCTCTTGGAAAGTGGACTGAGTTCTCTCCTAAACTCTGTTTGTCAGAATATCTCAGAACTCAATGATCCCTCTTCTAGTTGCATTATTTTTCTTTAGCCGTTGCGTCGTTCTCTTGTGGCTTTTCCTGCGTGCCATTAACGTCTGGCTCACTGGAGATACAGAAAGAAAAGCACAAGTGTCATATATCTCCAAAAAATGTAGTTTAACTTGATTTATTTCAAGTGAAACAGAAGACGTTTCAGTATTTTGCTTTGAGAGTTGTTTTAGAGCGTTCCTGTACCCTAGGATTGGCCACATAAAGGTGACTCACTGACAAAGGGCATCTCCGATCAGACGTTCTTGCTTCGGCTGCAACGTTTACCTTCATCTGTGGCGTAACCGGACGTGCATTGCCTCAGCAGTGTGGGAGACCCAGGTTCAGATCCCGCATTGAAACCATGAAGTATTCATGTTTGCATATTCGGTGACGAGCGTGATTCAGAGGATGCATTTTTCCATCTAACATTACATATTTACCCCACTGACGGTTAAATTTAGGTTTGGGGTTCAGTTTTTAAACATGCATTCCTCTTCACTGTTTTACAGCCTGTACTGCTGAAAACAACTCCCTTTTGGCGCCCCTCTGTGGACGTTTCACCCAGAAAATGGAGCTCAAACGTGCCCATACGCCCAACAACACTTGCCGCTTTGACCACTGGGGGCAGTGTTTCGTATTTCTGTAATCACAGACCGATTTCAGCTAAAGTAAAGTCAACCCACTGTTTCTGATTTCACTGTAAGATCAGTCTGATCAATTACTACACCACCTGCCATTAATCCACAAACAAAAATGCTGCTTCACGGGTTGTACATTGAACGACAGATAACTTGGCACAAGTGATAAGCTTGATGTTTTCATAACTTCTTTACAAGTAGATGTTGAGGTTTTATTACATGACTCCGTTCATGACATATGCCAATTGGATCTACACAACCATTTGAAATTAAAGGAGAACAAATATGTTAGAGAGTGCAGCGTAAAAATAACTTTGTTACACGTAGATACTGTATTGCCTGTTCCCAAGCGGTAGACATAGCATCTATTATTTTAACATTTACAGACTGGCCCCATTCAGTTCCATTGTAAGTTTCTCACTGTAACCCAAATTTTCTTTTCTTTTAAATAAATGAGGGATGATCATGATTCATTTCATATGAGAACTTAAATCATATTTCTCTCTAATTTCATCATTTTGTAACATCAGGAGACACACATGCACTTCCTACGTTATAAAATTCCAATATTCTTCTCAAAGAGCCACCGGCATTTTGTAAATACTCATTTAGTTTGTCCTAAGCGTACAGAGAAAGATGTAAACTCACGGTTTGACACGGTTTAAGAACGTCCGTCGCAGTAGCAGAGCGATGGTGGTCAGGACCATGATGGTGGTGCACATGATTGCTGATACAGTGTGAAACAGGACACGACAACAATCCCCAAGACATTATTTACAAGCAGACCAAGTCAACTGAACTGGGGTCACACACACTTTCTCTCCTGCATGTGAATGAGATTATCTGGATTAACGATAATCTCAGTCAGCGTGAGCCGTGCTACTAATTTCTCAAATTCGAATAGTGAGTGTGAACGTTTTATCATGTTACTGGAAAACAAGATCATGACCTTAAAAAACTGTTTGTTTATCAAACTGAGACACACACATTTACAAATTCTCCTGAGTCACTCTGGGTGGCGGGATGCTGATAGATCACATGATCATGGCTAATTATCTGTCTCATAAAAGGAATGTGATAAGCAATGCGTGTTTCTGTCATTTGTTTATTTGTTGTGTTGCTAACGGAGAGGGGGAGACAATATAAACCCTAAACCACACTCTTTAATTCCATGTTCATGAGATCCTGAAGTTGCAGGACAGAAAAATCACAATTGAGATGTTTTTATTATCTTCATTTTTTTCTCCTGATATTAAATAGAGCAAACATAGACTTTAGCTGAAGTCTGCTGCTCAGTGTTTTCTCCTGAGAAAGAGTTCAGTTATCTCACAGTATAAAATGTTCTTCTGGGCAGACTCTATCTGACTGACTTCTTGTGTTGTGGTTGCAGCTCTGGTTGTTTGAGAGAAGACTAATCCCTCAATCCTCTGTTTTGCTGAGTCAGACGAAGTAATCTGTGGTCTAATCTCTGCATGAAAACACTCCAGAGTGTTCTGGGACAGATAGATCATTTCAAGTTTGAAAGAAGCATTATTGGCATAAGCGATTTGCATTGTCTAAACGGTAATAAACCTTACACTTACACATGAATATCTGCCAGGTCAACACTATTCACTGTACATCAATGCATAAATCGAAAGCTTGAACACACTTTATAGACTGAATTTGTCTTCTCATATTCTTAAAGACCTTTTGAATGAGTCTGTTTTACCAAAATTGTGACTTTTACAGTTAGGGATGAAACGAAGTGGAATTTGTTGGCTGATACGATAACCGATAATTATGAAATTATTTATTGATAGAACAGTAAAAAGCGTTTGTAAGACTTTGTACATATTTAGCACTAACCTCACACACTAATGTGAAATGATAACTGAACAAGAAATGATTGGGAAAATTCAGGAATTCGGGAAAATATATTGGGTGCATGTTCCACTTCATGAAGTGAGCTGTAGGTGGTCTGACCGGTCTGTGTCTGTCTAACTATATCTCTTAAAGCTTTTCTTCCTTCTGTGTGGTTTAAATTGGTCACAGTTCTCAAATTGTTCTCGAGCTGCAGGACGTTTTTACATCTGCTCCGAGCGCATCTGTGTAAACACACACACTCCCAGCTCTGCTATCAGACTGGATGATATTTCTCATGTTGAGTTCCCTTGATTTGATCCAGACTGACACTCCTGATCGCTGCTTTATCTTGAAACACTGGCATGTATGGTATAATGCCGCTCTTGATAATGAAGTTTTCATATTTCCATGTCAATTTGTATGAGGTCAGTGGTTGAATATGTCGCCGATAGCACCTGCAGACCGCTGTTCTTCTGGTGTGATCATCTCACACATACAGTACTGCAGGTACTGATAAATGTGGCAGAATATAATATAGATTTAATCAAACATTGTTCCTTAAAAATTTACCTACATAGTTTCCACACCATGTTAACATGAGAACATGCTCTCCCATTCCGCTTCCATCCTTTAATCATGAGGAACAACATACTGTACATATATATATATATATATATATATTATCTGTGTGTTTCTAACATCTAAAATGAATATCCTTTTATTATACATGAATGTCCTAATAAAGTCTAGCTCAATCAACAGCATTTTTGTCATAATGTTGATCACCACAAAAACTATTTCAACCTGTTACTTGTTTATTTAAAAAAGCACAACTCTGTTACAGCACTTACACAAAAGTATTATTTATAAAATGTATTTAAGATTAACGCATTTCAATTTCATAACGAAATTCCATCAAATTTAATTGACTAATATTTAACCAAACAAAATGAAAATGTTTAATTGTTTTATTAATTGCATAATAAATATTACCCATAGAAATGATTTAAAAATAGGCATATATATATATATTTTTTTTACCCCTATATATACATATACGCGCCTATTTTAAGAGAACTAAATTTATTTGTTTAATTGTTTGTGTATATGTATATACAGTGTGTGTGTGTGTGTGTGTGTGTGTGTGTGTATATATAGTTATTTATTTGTTTGGATGTATAATGGAAGTAAATGGATTCAATTTGTAAATGTTAAAATTAGAGGTAGACTGATATATCGGTTTTACCGATTAATCGGTGCCGATTGTTTGTCATTTTTTCTGGTTATTATTATTGGGATTTTGATTGCACAATAAACTGCTTTTGTTTTTTTTTTGTTTTTGGACTTTTGCAGATTCAACGACTGTTCTTCATAGTAAGAAAAGAGTTATACATTTGTATCATTCTACAAATCCATTTTAGAAAAACAAAATGGGCAGATTAATCGTTCATCTGCCATTTCAGCCACCGTAGTTTTCATATCAGTAAAATCCACTATCGGTCGACCCCTAGTTATATTACTCACAGTATAAGTATAACCACAACACAAACATTATGCGCTATCATTATTATAGAGTGATAAAATCACTTACATATTCTGTGTGAAGTAATAGCCAATTTTACAACTACATGCATGTTGCCATGACAACGTAACAAAAACTACGATTTAAACAACTTTAAATCAGAAGAATGAATGTAGGTGCTTTTGTAAACGTTGAGTTTCACACTACTGGCCACATTCACTTCCATTGTAAGTGCCTCACTGATTTTAGCTTTTTAAAGAAGAGGAGGGACGAGTCGAAATAGAGTTTTGGGCATAATGAAGTACGATAAGGAGTGGAGCAGCGATGATCACAGCAAATTGTTGCAGAAACATCTTTCACATGTCTGAGTAAAGTGATTGATAGAGCGACAGACAATAATGCATAAATCATGAGTCCTCAAACTTCAGATTTTATTTCTGAATAACTGATTATTTCACAGTTACAAAAGTTTATATTAAGTACAAAAAGAAGTCTATCACACATTAATCCCTGTGATTCATTTTGATTAGTAGTGCACACCGGACGGACACACACAGCACAATTACAAAAACACCCAATCTCTTCCAAAATCATTCACGTAAATTGCACTCAATATTTGTTACGATTTTTTATTCATTAAACTCAAAAATGCACATTCTTGTAGGTGATAAGTGGTTGTGTACTGGCCGTTGATGTATCTGGAGTATGTGTAATTAATGTACAGATGCCATTATCGATCAACACGGTTTATTTCAGAGCATACGTAACGCATACGGGAAGGTGTTTACATGATTAAATATCCGTTTTAATACTGCCAATGTATGAATATATTTCCTTAAGCACTCTTGTCTTTTTAACCATTAAATATAGAAATGAATCAAGTGTATGAGCTTTCTGAAACAATCTTTGGTGTCAGTTCCTGGGCGGGGTCTAGTAAAGATGGGCGGGGTCTGAACGGGAATCAGACTGTCCACCTGTCTGTCACCCTGCTGATTGTTTATATCCAGTTAAACTAATCCATTTGCTGTCGTTCTCCGTCACTTTGTGCTGTTTTTGATGGACTCCCAGCCGACTTCAGCGTACACTCTCTTCATCTGCCAGTATAGGACACCCAAGAGCTTAGACCACGACCCCTGAACTGACGGCACACTGAAGGATTGTGGGAATGCTTCTACCAGTACCTCCACAATCACACCAGCCAGAATCTGTGAAAAAGGACAAAAGATTAGATCAGTCATTAAATCCTTGTGCAGTGATTGTGTGCTCAGCTAATGTACTGCATACTGCGCAGTGCATACTATTTTTAAAAATCCCAAGTACTGAAAAATGTAGCCATCATCCCCTTTTTAAAAATGAGTATGTGAAATAGTATGCAAAAAATGCTACACTATTGTCACATGATTGCATTGCATGTTTAAGCGAATGGCGTCGCTGTTCAGTAAAAGTATGTAGTGCTAGTGAAAAATATTAGAATGGTGTTCATTTTATACACTATTACAGTATACAAACTGCTGAAAAAAAGGAGTTGTAATATGCAAATATGTCTAAACATATATATTAAAGTATAGTTGTATACATACTATTTCATAAATACTAATATGGCTGAACCTTTACTTTAGTATAGATAGATACAGTGCATACTATTGCAGATATAGTAACAGTAGCAGCTGGTATATCTGAAAAAATATAGTATATCTAAACTGGGCATACCGTGCACAGTATGCATACTACTGCATAAAGAATAATAGTAGTATGCTAATATATCTAAACTGGGCATACCGTGCACAGTATGCATACTACTGCATAAAGAATAATAGTAGTATGCTAATATATCTAAACTGGGCATACCGTGCACAGTATGCATACTACTGCATAAAGAATAATAGTAGTATGCTAATATATCTAAACTGGGCATACCGTGCACAGTATGCATACTACTGCATAAAGAATAATAGTAGTATGCTAATATATCTAAACTGGGCATACCGTGCACAGTATGCATACTACTGCATAAAGAATAATAGTAGTATGCTAATATATCTAAACTGGGCATACCGTGCACAGTATGCATACTACTGCATAAAGAATAATAGTAGTATGCTAATATATCTAAACTGGGCATACCGTGCACAGTATGCATACTACTGCATAAAGAATAATAGTAGTATGCTAATATATCTAAACTGGGCATACCGTGCACAGTATGCATACTACTGCATAAAGAATAATAGTAGTATGCTAATATATCTAAACTGGGCATACCGTGCACAGTATGCATACTACTGCATAAAGAATAATAGTAGTATGCTAATATATCTAAACTGGGCATACCGTGCACAGTATGCATACTACTGCATAAAGAATAATAGTAGTATGCTAATATATCTAAACTGGGCATACCGTGCACAGTATGCATACTACTGCATAAAGAATAATAGTATTATGCTAATATATCTAAACTGGGCATACCGTGCACAGTATGCATACTACTGCATAAAGAATAATAGTAGTATGCTAATATATCTAAACTGGGCATACCGTGCACAGTATGCATACTACTGCATAAAGAATAATAGTAGTATGCTAATATATCTAAACTGGGCATACCGTGCACAGTATGCATACTACTGCATAAAGAATAATAGTAGTATGCTAATATATCTAAACTGGGCATACCGTGCACAGTATGCATACTACTGCATAAAGAAAAATAGTAGTATGCTAATATATCTAAACTGGGCATACCGTGCACAGTATGCATACTACTGCATAAAGAATAATAGTAGTATGCTAATATATCTAAACTGGGCATACCGTGCACAGTATGCATACTACTGCATAAAGAATAATAGTATTATGCTAATATATCTAAACTGGGCATACCGTGCACAGTATGCATACTACTGCATAAAGAATAATAGTAGTATGCTAATATATCTAAACTGGGCATACCGTGCACAGTATGCATACTACTGCATAAAGAATAATAGTAGTATGCTAATATATCTAAACTGGGCATACCGTGCACAGTATGCATACTACTGCATAAAGAATAATAGTAGTATGCTTATATATCTAAACTGGGCATACCGTGCACAGTATGCATACTACTGCATAAAGAATAATAGTAGTATGCTAATATATCTAAACTGGGCATACCGTGCACAGTATGCATACTACTGCATAAAGAATAATAGTATTATGCTAATATATCTAAACTGGGCATACCGTGCACAGTATGCATACTACTGCATAAAGAATAATAGTATTATGCTAATATATCTAAACTGGGCATACCGTGCACAGTACGCATACTACTGCATAAAGAATAATAGTAGTATGCTAATATATCTAAACGGGGCATACTGTGCACAGTACGCATACTACTGCATAAAGAATAATAGTAGTATGCTAATATATCTAAACTAGGCAAACCGTGCACAGTACGCATACTACTGCATAAAGAATAATAGTAGTATGCTAGTATTTCATAACATACAGTTTAAAGAATAGCATATCTGTAAATGTGCATAACGTGCACAGTATGCATACTACTGAATAAATAGTAATATTATGCTATACATCCGAACATATACAAATGTGCATACCACATACTGCATACTACTAGCAAGTCAGAATATACCTGAAGAGAAACTTTGTTATCTTTGTTTTATACTTACTTTAAAGTACACAGGGTCCACCTTGTGTCTGATGGCATGGGATTTGCCCATCTGCTGGAAGATGCTGTTGAGTTTGTCTCCATCACGGAGGTTCTCCACCATCATGTTGAGGGCATTCATCACCCGCAGGGCGTGTTTCTTCAGGTGAATGTTTTGACGCATCTCCTCCGGATCCTGGATGTCACGGAACAGAGGGAAGTACTGCTTAGCCGATGGGAAGTCTCCGAAGAACCTGCAGGAACATACAGTACTTACAGTTACGGGCCATAGCAAGAATATATGACCATAGAACTAATATATATATATATATATATATATATATATATATATATATATATGATATTAGTTTTGTGATACTATATATTTTTAAAATACCCTATTAAAAACTCATGACTGACAAGTATTTTCAATGCATGATATAAAGTAATGTCATATCAAGGGCTTAGCCAGATTTACTATCTCCAAATTGTCCTTAGCACCAGAAAGGCAGCACATTCAAACAGTTATTTCACACTTTCAGAAATCAGGATTTATGCATTTTTCAACTGTTTTAAGTAAAAAAAAATTAAAATAATAATATTCTGAGTGGGCCCAGCCCCAACACACCCTTTCCTACGCCACTGTGTCCTACCATTTCATGGGGTCTTTAAAAGACAAGCGCGACACAGTGCATGAAAATAAATGGGAGAAGCGTGTGTGTGTGTGTGTGTGTGTGTGTGTGTGTGTGTGTGCGCGCACGCATGTGCGAGAAAGTGTGTTTTGGCCTATCTGCAGATGTACTCAAAGAAACTCATGGAAAGTCTGTTCCACTCAACTTAAATGTATTGATCTGAGAAGCAGTTCGAGTTTTGAGGTGTGTCACACATTTGACATGGTAAACCCTGAAGCCGGTGTCACAGCTGTGTAGTTCAAAGCTCAGCTGTGTTTCTTTGTGTTATTATTAACCTGAGCTTCATCCAGACGCTCGCAGCCCGTTTAATGTTTGTGTCACCAATTCATCTCTGTCTCTCAGGTTCAGCTGGTGTTTGTTTTTGTCTGTTTTGAAGCGTCGGTCACAGGTGCGAATCTCTTAAATGAGTATTCCTTTGAATTCTTATGAAGAAAATGTGATTGTGTATAATGCCAACACGAACACCAAAGTTGCTTGTTAGCATGAAGGTGTTGTTGATGCCGTTGCCATGCAGATTCTAGGGTGTTCTGGATGGTTTTTAGTTTGTTGCTAAGTGGTTGCTAGGGCGTTCTGTACGGTTGCTCTTAGGGATGCACCAATCCGATGTCTGGATCGTATCGGCTCCAATACGGACGTTTTTAGATGGATCAATATCGGTATGACGAGTCCGATCCAAATCCGATACTGTGTGTTATTCATGGCCGTTACTGTCATGCTCCAAAAAAGACATAAAAGCACCACATAAAAACATAGTCCAGATGACTCGTGCAGTGGTTTGTGTTTCTTTACATATAAATGAGAACCCCCAATTAGTTCCACACAGGGAGATATAGATATTATTTACATTTATGCATTTGGCAGATGCTTTTATCCAAAGTGACTTACAGAGCACTTATTACAGGGACAATCCCCCCAGAGCAACCTGGAGTTAAGTGTCTTACTCAAGGACACAATGGTGGTGACCGTGGGGTTAGAACCAGCAACCTTCTGATTAACAGCCCTGTGCTTTAGCCACTACACCACCACCACTCCAATATATTCCCTATATTATAAGCGATGGTATACACTGGTATTGGAATCATACCGAAAATTCAGATATCGGAATTGGATTGGGAGAGAAAAAGTGGTATCGGTGCATCCCTAGTTGCTATGGCATTGCTAGGTGGGATTTAAACATTTGTATGCAGATACGATATCTTATTATTTGCAACAACATGAGCCGATACTGATAGTTTGGTAGGTCTGCGTTTTTGATGCTACCCCCAATGTTGATCGAGCAAACAGATAGTCCCGCCCCCAACACAAGCCAGACTGCATTTATCGGCCAATACCGACGTTTGGCCGAAACATCGGTGCATCTCGAATTTCTTCACTTGCTTTACTTATTAATGACTTGCAAGCTAAGCTCAATCACCAGCATTGGTGCCGTAATGTTTATTACAAATTGAAAGAATGACGATTTAAAGAACTTTACAGCTCAAATAATACACAAGTTTTAACAGAAGAATGAATGCTTTTATAAAATTATAAGCTTCACCTTTCTGCCTTTATACCCTCCAAAAATTGGCCCCTTCACTTCCATTTTTAGTGACTCAAGAACTTCCATTTTTGAGATGCTTGCTTTGGCGAGAGCAAATGTAGCTGTTGTCTGTCTAAACGTTTTGCTATTTGACCCACAGTTGAAACGACCCTTTAAATGCTCTTAACGGCAGCTGTTAGTCAGTGAGTGTTAATGTTTCCGTGTTAATGAAGATGACCTCTGGTCTGGAATGCTGCTGTTCTTCTCATATAACACGTTCAGATGCTGTTCCTTTGAAAGCTAAAGGCCTAAAACTGTCTCCGTTAAAAACTGTTTAACAAAATTGATGGGCTACTTTCCCAATAACCAGCGAATCATAAATCCTGTGACCCTGAATGTTAAAGCATCCTCAGGGAGCGAATTTCAACACATCTGTTTAAATGGGTGACTGCTCGAGGGGTGTTTGTTATGATTGTGTATTTTGGCACATCTCCTCCATTCAACACTTGCCGTGTTATCTTGTGTCCACAACCCTTTAGTTTCCTTTAAAGTGCTTAATGTTTTAAAAGATGCTTTATCTTGCAGGCAGGCGTGCCTGATGCGTGCTGTATACTCAACATGTCTATTCCGAAATAGTCATTACATAAATGTACAGTGGTTGACATGTGGTTAAATATCTGTAAGATCGACCCGAAGGGTTGTTGGTTTAGTATTAATTGAAAGATTGGATAGAGATGCAATTCGAAAAACCCTCTAGGAGATGAGATGCCCCCCTTTTGCACTGTTCAACTATATTTCACCTCTTAATGACAACAATGTACGAGTTAGTTAAACCACAACAACTCCAGATGCCTCGACTGAAAGTCAAACAACAAAAGGAAAAGAGGCTCTTCTCCATCAAGAAAAGAAGAAATCACGTTAACCCCATTATACATATATGGTATTACAATGCTATGGTAATTACTGATACATGGCATTGCCATTGCACATGTCCAAAATAATGGCATTACCATAATAAATATCCCCAAAAATTGGTATTACCATTGTACATGTACAAAATAATGACATTACCATAATAAATATCCCCAAAAATTGGTATTACCATTGTACATGTACAAAATAATGACATTACCATAATAAATATCCCCAAAAATTGGTATTACCATTGTACATGTACAAAATAATGACATTACCATAATAAATATCCCCAAAAATTGTACATGTCCAAAATAATGGCATTACCATAGTAAATATCCCCAAAAATTGGTATTACCATTGCAGATGTCCAAAATAATGGCATTACCATAGTAAATATCCAAAATAATGGCATTACATAGTTAATATCCCCAAAAATTGGTATTACCATTGCAGATGTCCAAAATAATGGCATTACCATAGTAAATATCCCCAAAAATTGTACATGTCCAAAATACTGGCATTACCATAATAAATATCCCCAAAAATTGTACATGTCCAAAATAATGGCATTACCATAGTAAATATCCCCAAAAATTGTACATGTCCAAAATAATGGCATTACCATAGTAAATATCCCCAAAAATTGTACATGTCCAAAATAATGGCATTACCATAGTAAATATCCCCAAAAATTGTACATGTCCAAAATAATGGCATTACCATAGTAAATATCCCCAAAAATTGTACATGTCCAAAATAATGGCATTACATAGTTAATATCCCCAAAAATTGGTATTACCATAGTACATGTCCAAAAACAATGATATTACCATAATAAATATCCCAAAAACAATTATATTACCACGGCAAAACTTTAACAATGATGCCATATAAAACAGGAGGTAAAACAGGATTTATTGACGTTGTTCTCTTAATGTGGGCCATAACTCGTGGTTGAGCAGGCTAGCTCTGAACCGCAGTCGCCGTGATTCTATCGTCAATGATTAGTGGATGAAAAAAAGACAGTAAAAACTTGCAGACTACAAACGTGAAACAATCATAGTGATATTAAAGCTAAATGCACAACGAGATTTTTACTGTTTGCTTGTCCATTTCTGAGCAGTTTGGTGTCATTCTATGAAAGGTAATCAAGAGTCTTCTAAATTTCCTTCCCATGTTAAAAAAAACATAAGCATATGGGTTTAGAACAACCTATGGTAAAGTAAATAACTGTTGATAACAGCTATATTATTAGCTGAATAATTCAACAGACCTGCTTCATTTGAGAAGGAGAGTGAGACTATATGATCTGAGCAGTCCACTTAAAAGCACATATCCCCTCTGAGAAATCAATCTCATTTCAGTAGCGGAGTCTAATTATAAATCTTTATCAGAGCTCTTCAGGTGTCGTCTTCAGAGAGCATGTGAGCTGTTATCTTTAGAGAATCGTTTCGGAGCTCTGAAATGACTTTCAACTACAAAACATCCATCAAAATACAGCACAATGGACTGTTAGAGATGTTTTTAAAGCATGGAGGTAAAAAAAAAAATGAAGGAATGTCTTCTGCAGGGAGGGGGTGAGGTAATGGGAGGATTTGATGTGGAAAAACTTCCCACTGTGGCTGAACGATAAGCTCAAATTCACAAGATTTTAGAACATCAGAAGAAAAACGAGAGAGAGAGAGAGAGAGATTACAATACAGCACAAAAAAAAAAAACAATCTCATAGACTTTGAAAGAAAGACTCGAGTCATCTCTAGAGACAAGAATATTATAGAAATCCCAGCAGTCACTGCTCTGAGGGTGTTCAAACCTCACTGCTACCCACATTTCCTCCAGCAACCCTCCTGCACCCAATTTACTGCCTTTTCCTTCCATCGAAGACAATATTAATCATTATGCATCATCACACAAGCCGTTCCAGCGGATGTGACCATAGAGCAACACCCTGGATTTATCACAGCGTCAATCCACCTGGAGTAAACTGACATTAAGTGTTTTGATCAAGAGCACACTCGTGTTCTCACTTCTTGTGGGAATCGAACCAGCAACCTGTAACCACTACACTACATTTGGGAGTCCAGATGTAACGGCTCAATATGTCTAAATAAAAATGCAAACATATAGCATTACTATAGTAAATGTCCAAAATTAATGGTATAACCATGGTACAGGTCCAAAAACATGGTATTGCTATAGTAAATGTCCAAAAACATGGTTTTACCATAGAAGTCATGGTATTTGTTAAGTGGTCTAATGGTCGGAGTAAAAATTATGTGCTGGTAGATCCCAAGAAGTGTTTATTATGGTGCAAAAGTATTTACATAAGTATAAACAATAACTTCACAAAAGAAAATTGCAATAATGTACAAAACAATGGCCCATGTCCACAACACAGTTTCATCAACCTCTCCTCAAAATAGAAAAGAAAAGACAACCTGAGCGCTATCAGTACCCTTTTTATATGGTCTAGCTCCTCCCTTAGAATGAACCAATGTGGGGGACAAAATAAACAATTACATGTTTAAACATAGAAAATGGTGCCTAGAATATCAGCCCACCCAATATGCAACTAGTCCACACAATACATGATAACAGAAGGGAAATAAACAGCAAAACTAAGACAAAACCTGCTGTTATAAAAGTTCCCCCTGTGACAAAAATAATTAATGGTACAGCCCAATTGAATGGGTGTGACCAAAGCTTTAAAACTGGATCAAACCCGGAGAACTGTTTGGCTATACAGCATGTGAACCTGAAAATGAGCAGCAGGCATGATGATTGTGGAAATGTTAATGAAATAAAGGTAACTGACATTTGATAAAGTGTTGTGGCCTTATTTGGAATATGTACCTTGATTGTACTGAAAAGAAAACAAAACCCCAAAACCAACCACAAAAAAACACACCTGATTTAAGAAGATTTTACAACAGGTTAGCCTGTGACAGTATTACCATGATAAATGTCCCAATAAGGTATTATCATGGTACATTTCCAAAAACTTTGTATTACCATGGTACATATCTGTGGTATTACTTTGACACTGTGCCTAAAACACCACCGTATTCAAATTGTAAACCATAGTTATAATATGGTACCATTTGTTAGTGGTCGCTGGGTTTATAAAGCCCCACATGTGTAAATAAGAGTAAAGCTGAAGTTAGACAGACAAACAGTACCTGACGAGTACAGCGACTCCAGCGTCCTCTTTGTTGTCGTTGACGGGTCTCCATGTGTCCTGGATCACACACATGTCCTCCTCTGTGAGCATCTCAGGAGCCTCTGTGTGCTCCACAAATCCATCTCGCTCCATTCAGAACAATAGCTGAGAAAATACTCCACACACACACACTTCAGAGAGATGTGTGTGTCCCTGCTGTCTCACTGCCTTAGTCTCTTTTCTGTCTCTCTGTGTGCTTCCAAGAGTCTCTCTCTCCTGTTGAAGAGTTGCTGCTGAATGAAGACGGTCCTCCCCTTTCCTCTCTTTTATCTGCTCTCTCTCTCTCTCTCTCTCTCTCTCTCTCTTTCTTTCTCTCTCTCTCACACACACTCACTCAATCACATACTTGCACGTTTTCTCAAGCTTTTTTTCCTCAAACACTCTTGTCTGACATCCATACATTCCTCATTGAGATTCTTTAAGACCTCAGTTGTTTTTCTCAGAACACAATGCAAGATTTTGTGCTTCTCAGATGTTTCTCCCGAGACAAAGACCCCTTTATTGTCAAATGTGTCTCCAAGAGTTTCAAAAGAGGTCTCGATGTCTCTAACTGTGCTCAGATTTGCAAAGACACCAAAGTCTGCAATCAAATTATTTGTGTGTGTGTGTGTGTATTGTGAAAAGCTCTATACAACTACATTTACCTCAAGAAAACATACAATACATCCCACCGAAGAGTTTAACAGCAAATATGTGTCTCCACCTCACGTCAAGACATTAACACATGGTTGGAACCGTGTCTGTCAATGTTCAGATTAGTTTTAGATTTAGTTTCTTAAAGTCTCCTTAAAAGTCCTTGGGAAAAAATCAACATACACAAATGAGTCAATTGTTGATTTGATTGCAGACTTCTGAGCACAGTGAGTAAATTGAAATGTGTTGCTCAATCACTACATGATAAAAACAAACAGTAACTTGATGCAAAATGTCTGTGTAGCAGAAACTCTGTGATATACAGTAAGTTACAAACGTTTGTTTTCTATAGTAGCTAAAACTCCTGCAGCAGATCTGTTACAGTCACCGTGAGTTTGTTTTACCACATACGTCCTCGAAATATCTGCACGGTCATCGTTCAGACACACTCTGCTTTTCACCTACCTCCAGATGACCTAAAATCACATCAACACATGAAACTTTCCCCCAGTGCACTGAACACCATAATCAAACTCATCAGAAATCAGAGTTAGCATGATGCAGCTTGTTCATGTTTGTGACTAATCAAATAAAAACTAGATTTAGTCTGGTAGGTGTCAGTGGGTGAAATGCGTACGTGCGTGTGTGTGTGCGTGTGTGTGCATGCGTGTGTGTGTCATGACCGAACCATAAAGACTCTTGACTTTATGCACTTTTATTGACATAATCATAAAGAGGGAGAAGTCCACTGCGCTGTGGTGAATATATCATAGAGTACACTTCTTCTACTGTTAGAGTTTGTGTTGGGGTCATTATAATGAACTCTTTTTAATAAAACAACAGAAAACTTTTGCATATTTAGATGTAAATGTATACAGGAGTTTCCTCAACTTCGGGTTCTTTCATGTCCCAGGGGTGGATTTTTAATAAATCAAACCGATTTTTAAAAGTTTTTCTTTTTGTCAAATGAAGGTCTCATTAAAACTAAATAATAAATAAAATCATATTTGAATGTGTGCATTTAGGATACATAAAATGTTATCCTTTAATATGGTTACCATTGAGCAAGTGTGTGCTTGGCTCATGTTGGTGTATGTATGGAGTGAGTGCTGAGCGCATTATATTGACAGCGCTCTGGATTCACTAATTACACATTTTCGTAGTTCTAAATATGCTTGGCCGCTAAAAGTACCTACTAAGTAACCCCATAAAACTGGGTTTTTGTAAACAGAAGAGCGGATGAGAGGAGTTCACAGCAGTAAAAGCCTTTGTCAACTCTACTACAAACAAAAGTCTTCCTTCCATGTTTAAAATAAAGGCTTAAGAGTTTAACTGGACCGCATAGTTCACTTGCAGAGGTGGCGTCTGGATTGTTTTGTTGGAGGTGCAGAGTGGCGGACTGGGAAGGATTTTACATAGAAACTGGCCCAAAAGTTGTTGAGGGTGGGGGGCGGTGTCGCTGTCCTTTTCTGCATATCGCTGCCCCATTTTGTGGCCCGTTCTGCATTACACGGTGGCCTATTTCAGCTTATCGTGGCCCATTCGGCCCCGTTTTGCAACCAGCCCACCTGGAAATGTCCCGGTTTTCCTGATGGCCAGTTCCCCAGGGGTGTGCTGATAAAATAACTAAATTGTGTCATGAATGCATAAAGACTTAACTAGTGAGCTAGACTCTTCCTAGCAAACTTAATTCAAGTAATTAACAAAAATTTGTGTTCCACCAATCCTACACTTGTTAGTACTGCACGTATCTTTTGCTTCATATTAGATCGCTTTCTATTGTTATTGATGTTGACGATCAACTTCAAATGATCGCTTATGCGTGCTTTTACCTGAGGACATAGCCTAATCGACTCCTCCCCCCAAACAAATATAATCAAGACCATAGAGTTTGTTTTATACATACACTGGCAGCCAAAAGTGTGGAATAATGTGCAGATTTTGCTATTTGGGAAGAAAATTGGTTCTTTTATTGACAAAAGTGGCATTCAACTGATCACAGTGTATAGTCAGGACATTAATAATGTGAAAATTGACTATTACAATTTGAAACAAAATCTTAAAACTACTTCAACGAGTTCTCATCAAATAATCCTCCATGTGCAGCAATGACAGCTTTGCAGATCCTTGTTATTCCAGCTGTCAGTTTGTCCAGATACTCCGGTGACCTTTGACCCCACACTTCCTGTAGCACTTGACCTTTCACCCCACACTTCCTGTAGCACTTGACCTTTCAAACCACACTTCCTGTAACACTTGACCTTTGACCCCACACTTCCTGTAGCACTTGACCTTTCACCCCACACTTCCTGTAGCACTTGAACTTTCACCCCACACTTCCTGTAGCACTTGAACTTTCACCCCACACTTCCTGTAGCACTTGCCATAGATGTGTCTGTCTTGTCGGGCACTTCTCACACACCTCACAGTCTAACTGATCCCACAAAAGCTCAATGGGGTGAAGATCCATAACACTCTTTTCCAATTATCTGTTGTCCAATGTCTGTGTTTCTTTGCCCACTCGAACCTTTTCTTTCTGTTTTTCTGTTTCAAAAGTGTCTTTTTCTTTGCAGTTCTTCCCATAAGTCCTCCTGAGTCTTCTCTTTACTGTTGTACATGAAACTGGTGTTGAGCGGGTAGAATTCAATGAAGCTGTCAGCGGAGGACATGTGAGGTGTCTATTTCTCAAACTAGAGTCTCTGATGTACTTATCCTCTTGTTTAGCTGCACATCTGGTCTTCCCATAAGTCCTGCACCCCTGATTAAAAATGTTTACATCTTTAAGAAATGCTTGGGGGAGCTGCGCACATTTCTGACGGGGCTACAGCACCAGAAAGACCTGCCTTAGAGTATTGGACTTTTATAGTTTGGATGTTCTGCACTCTGGGCTCTTATGCCCTTGAGTCGACATCTCAGCTCATGCCTGAACAAGTTTGTGATGCGGCAGGCTGGTCCTCTCCGCTCACATTCATCACAAATAGAATCATTTGAGACAAAGCGTGTGTGTGTGTGTGTGTGTGTGTGTGTATGTGTGGTTGTTTAAGGTCATGAGTGTGAATTAAAAGCAGATTTCTGTCTGTTAAAGACACAGCCCAGCCCTGAGGCATGTGATCTATCATTAGAGATTCGTTTCAGCATTTATCCTAATATTTCTTTTCATCCTCAACTTCTGGAGAGTAATTTTGTCTGAATGTTTGGGAACTGCTGTTGAGGTTAAGTGTCCTTGGCTGCACAAACATACTTTGTTGAGTTATTTAGTTATTAGTCAGTTTGTGTGATTGCATCAGTGTTTCAGTGGATTCACACATACTCCAAGTCCATGGATTTCAACTGTATTTGATTCATGTCTATAATTTACTGCATTTCTGCTGTCCTCTAGTGTATGCAAGGTACAGTTACATACAAGAGTGGGACAGAAGTTTGGTAGTTTGACACTTGCAAATAGCCTTGAACAGGGGTTTTCAAACTTCTTGATGCTAGAGGCCCAGTGTGAGAAAAATAGCACAAATTATATTATAAGTATTTTACTATATGCAAAATTAAATGATTAGCTTTTCTGTACTGATTTTACCAAAGCTAAAGGAAATTATTTACTTTTGTATGTTTCTTCTATTGGAGTATTGTTAGATGCATAAACCTTTTCTGTTCCCTTCAAATGCATTTCACAATAAAGGTTTTAAAGCATCTTTTGCAGAGAATAGTCATTTACAAACCTAATTTCTTACAAATAAGTATATATTATAATATATGAAATTAAATGCAGATTTATTTTTATTTTGAACTGTTTGTATTTCTTATTATGACTTTGAATAGAATAAAATAGTTACAAATAATCTCATAATTCCAGAATTAAATGGTAACAACATAAAATAATGTAAAAATATTTAATCTTTTTTTTTTTGTTCTTTCTCTGAAAATGTTCACGGACCCCCAAACACCCCAGTTTGACAATCCATGGCCTGGGCAGTCCAGTCTAAATAGTGACATTTGTTAGGCTTGCTCTGAAAACACTGTAGGGGGTGTAGTTACAGGATCAGGGGTATGGCAGTCATGGACAAATTATTATTATTTTTTTTTTTAATTATTATTATCCATTTTTCCCCCTCTATGTTTGTGATTGTTTTGATGGTTAGCATGTATGGTGTCGTTTTTCTACGCACTGACGGTGGAAACAAGTTTCCTCTTTGAGGACAATAAATGGTCTATCTATTAATCATTCTACTCTGCAGAACCTGCTAATGATTCATGCATTTTTGGCCATTGTGTGGTGCTGTCAACAAACTAGTCTTGCACATTCAAACAGCTGTTGAAAATACACATATTAAGTTTCAGGTCAATAGTCAAAGCAAATGAAAACGGCCTCACTTCTTGTTTGGCGTCCTTGTCATCAAAGTAATTGATGCGTTAAATGTTTTTGATAACTTTTGAACTGGATTATAGACAGTCTTAAGATCTATAGACCCACATTTGGGAAACATTTTATGAAAGCTGTAGGACGAGAAATAAAATGTAATAAAATGTTGAAATTACTGAAAAAACATTATATGTATTAGTATTCAATTTTGAACTGTTGGTGGCGCTAAATGTTTTGCGGTAGAGGCTCCAAAATTGGCATCAAGATTGTTCAGACCCTCTCCAATCAGTGTGCCAAATTTCACAACTTTTTACCATACTTTATGTGCTGCCATTGTCAGGAAACTGTCACTTTGGTATTGCGTGGGGTAGTTTCTGTTTGTTTTGTTTTTTTATTAATGAAGCCATTTGTTGCCACTCTGCTCCTGAGTCCTGGCATCTTTAACCCCCACACATGACAGAACTAAATGGCCAAAGCGAGGACTCAAAGCATGGGTATTTTATTGACTCCTACTCCAATTTGGCAGGAACCGGTCTCCCCGAAGCTGACCATGGAATGCAGGTTGAGAAATTGTCGCCAGGGCAACAGCCCTTTTGGGATTTATGTTGAGGCACTCCTCAACACAGTCCAGTGTTTTTTCTGGTTGGACTGGATGAGCCCTTAGACTGGGAGATTTAAGGATTTGGACTTTCTGGGCGGAGGTGGACCAGGTGTGCGAGATCATGGAGACGAGGTTCCTACTTAGGCAGTTGGAACCCATCTTTGATATTCCTACCTCCCAGCCCCTGTAAGCGTCCATCCCCACAGCTGTCTGCCAGGAGGTGGAGGGGCCCGCTGCTGTCCGTCAGGAGGCGGCCAAACCTGCTGCTGAACACCAGGAGGCAGAGGAGCTTGTGGCTGACTGCCAGGAGGTGGCCGAGACTGCAGCTGTTCTCCCCACTGCCCGCAGGAGTGGGAGGAGGAGATGCATTTCTGCGTGAGTATCTGCTGCAGCTTGCCAGGAGGGGTCCATACCTGCTGCAGCTACCCTAGAGGACATCAATGTCCCACCTATCTCATCCAGACTGACGCCCTTCCTCAACCCTCCTCCCAGGCTGCTGGACCACACCCCCTACCTGGACCCTCCTCGCGGCCCGCTGGACCCTGTCTCCACCCTACCCGTACCTCCAGCCCCACCTGTGTCTCTGCCGCCAGCTCCACCCTGGGTTCCTGCCCAGCCTTGTGCTTGTGTCTGTTTGTTGGTCTTGTCTTGTGTTAATTGTTCCCCTTTTGAGATGCCAGGTGGCATCCCTTTGAAGGGGGTTAGTGTCAGGATACTGTCACTTTGGTCATGTTTATTGTGTGGTGACCCATTTTCTGACCCAGTTTGTGTTTGAGCACATGGCTTTGTGTATAATTCTTGGCCAGTTGCTCTCTGTCTCTTGTTTTTCATTTGAGCACATGGCTTATGATGGTGTTTGTTTGCCATATGTTCGTCTATCGGTCTCATGTCTAGGCCCTTTCCCATTGTTACCTTGTTAATAGGTTATATGCCTCACCTACCTTCCCTCATTAACCACCTCATTTCCTTACCTATTTAATCTCCCTGTGTTCTCTGTCCTGTGCCAGTTCATTGTGGTTGTTCACCCTGTGATGTATCTCCATATTTGTTCCAATCATTTGGTCAGTGTCCTGTCCTGTTCCTCCAGCTCAGCCAGTCTGTTAATTTGTCTGCCCTGGACAAAGAAGTTTTCCCCCTACGGGGTAGTTTCTGTTTGTTTTGTTTTTATTAATAAAGCCCTTTGTTGCCACTGCGCCTGAGTCCTCGCATTTCTAACTCCCACACGCAACAGCCATAGACTCCCAGCTAGAGGAAATAGAAGATGCAGAATGAGGGAATTAGTTGCTTTGCCCCTAAAAACTATGAAGAAAAGCAGCAATATGTATCACTGCAGATTCAGGATGATGGTGAGCTAGTGGCAGTTCAGTACAGACATGAACGCTGCCCCATTCAAATAGGTTTCATTTGTTTAAACTAAGGAAATGGTTTGCATGTGCTGTAATGTTTTTTCCTTTGGCACTGTTGCCATGTTTCGGAGAAAACATCCCCATTCAAGAGATGACACATAAATCAGTGGATTCGTGGGAAGAACATTTTATCTTGGCTTAAGTTTAACATTTTTTAAATTAAAAATACAATTAGCAAAAGGATGTTTGTGCGCCTAAATACAAGTCATAGACCGAACAAAAATGTACAAATATTTCCCACTTGTTTTACAAGGTGCGAATCCTTCTGCTAACATGATATCCAGACATTTATGGATACAACTCATTTTAAATAAAACCAATTTCAATACTAAAGCACAGATGGATGCAAAAACGTTTCCTGCGTGAACAGCCCTAAGACAGAAGTTTATATTGAGAAAATGAAACTTCAGGCACACTTTATTTATGCTCCACCAACAGAAATGGTTCAGTTCCAACGTTGAGAACGATGCAATTGAAATTCTAGTGATACATTGAAACAGTTTAGTGCTGTTATACTAAATATCAGCACTTTTGGAACAGTCCAGTCAGACCGAGGATATCAGCCCCTACATTCTACCAACCATCTTCTTTTGAGTTTCAAGGAGGAAGGGAAGCCATATTGCATTTGAGCAACATGAGGGTGAGTAAATAATGACAGATTTCCATTTTTGGGTCACCATTCCCTTTAATAGTAAAATTCAGAATACTTCAGTCCATTTGTCAAATGTGTAGTAAATACACATTTTGACAAATAAACAGTACATTGACAGTCCCCGCCAAATATTGCTAAAATAGATAACAGTTCAAATGACACAACATTGCTTAAGTTTGTCAAGATAGAGCTTTGAGTTTTATTATATAATATATAATGTGTTCAGTGTTAGAAAACATCTGGCAACCATTTGTTTTCTTGTTTGTTGAAATGAAACTGGAGTACTTCTTTTTGTACCCACCCACCCCTCCCATCAGATGAGAAATTTGAACTTCAATTTCACAGTGGATTTCAACCTTCCCGTAAGAACACTTGGGGGTAAATATAAGCTGCTATAACTCTTTAATTTGATGCACAGAATTACACACAAAAGCCTTCTGAATATATATCTGGACTATTGTAAATCAGCCAATCTTTTGTGAACTAGACAATACGGTGCATTGATAGTAATACATTGTTAAGCTGTGCTAAAGGCATGTGAGATAAGAATATTTTTTATTCATAATATGCTCGGCTGAGTCTGCTCGCATATGACTTGACTGTAATTTTAATGGGACTTGAGTGAAAGAATATCAGAAAGACATGCAAATACTGATGAGACTTTTATATTTTTGCTCCAGTTGAGTATTTGCCATTTGACCCTTTACACAGACTTGATCTTTTTTCCTCTTGAAAAGTCATAGAACTATAATATTAGATTTCTTTTCTTCTTTTGCTATTGGTGCAAATGGGAAAGCATAAAATGCTGTTTTCTGTGATCTCTCATTCACCGTTATAAAACTGTGCCCTACTTTAGTTCACTTCCTCGTTCCAAGCCCAGAAATGTAAAAAGGGTCCATTGACCACAAAGAATGAATGACTCTGTCTTATAGCTAACCTTTAATTTATTCATACTAGTTGAACTGGGTGTTTAATTATTCTAGTGTTGTTGGTAACACTTTATGTATAGCATGATCAAAAGCATATAAATCTTGGTAAATGTTGATTGACTATAAATGTAATATTGTTCATTAGTTGATAGTGCATTCATTATATGGAGATAACTTAATGTAAAAATGTATTATATAGTGCATACAGTATCATTTACATTAACCAAGAAATGCTGGAAGAGATTTGTTTATTGTTAGCCCATGTAAACTGTTGCGTAAATGTTCTCCTTCAATATGTTTCCAGTCCTTCAACTGCAATATAACACAATAGGAGGGTTCATTTGCAAATAATCTTATGAGTAGAACTGATGGGCACATTTTCAGGTCACCATATATCTATCTCTCTCTCTCTCTCTCTCTCTCTCTCTCTCTCTCTCTCTCTCTCTCTCTCTATATATATATATATATATATATATATACACACACACTGGCGGCCAAAAGTTTGGAATAATGGACAGATTTAGCTGTTTTGTAAAAACATTACTGATGTATAAAACACCATCACTATATGAAAAAAGTTATTTTTGAACAAATCTAGACAGTGGCATCATCCAACACCTTATCCTTGTGTAATCATGATAAATTGCTAATTATTCTCTAGAAACTCGTCAGTCAATCATTGATTGATGATTTCATACAAAGCTGTAACTACAGTCTTCAAAGTCAAAGCACAACTGTCTCTAACAAGGACACAGACAGAGATGTGGAAGACCAGATGTGCAACTAAACAAGAGGATAAGTACATCAGAGTCTATAGTTTGAGAAATAGATGCCTCACATGTCCTCCGCTGACAGCTTCATTGAATTCTACCCGCTCAACACCAGTTTCATGTACAACAGTAAAGAGAAGAGTCAGGAGGACTTATGGGAAGAATTGCAAAGAAAAAGACACTTTTGAAACAGAAAAACAAAAAGAAAAGGTTCGAGTGGGCAAAGAAACACAGACATTGGACAACAGATAATTGGAAAAGAGTGTTATGGATCTGAACCCCATTGAGCTTTTGTGGTATCAGCTAGACTGTAAGATGTGTGAGAAGTGCCCGACAAGACAGTTACATCTATGGCAAGTGCTACAGGAAGTGTGGGGTGAAAGGTCAAGTGCAACAGGAAGTGTGGGGTGAAAGGTCAAGTGCTACAGGAAGTGTGGGGTCAAAGGTCACCTGAGTATCTGGACAAACTGACCGCTAGAATAACAAGGATCTGCAAAGCTGTCATTGCTGCATATGGAGGATTTTTTGAAGTAGTTTAAGAATATCTGAACATTTTTATCAAATTGTAATAGTCATTTTTCATGTTATTAATGTCCTGAATATACATTGTGATCAGATGAATGCCACTTCAGTGAATAAAAGTACCAATTTCTTTCCATAACAGCACAATCTGTACATTATTACAAACTTTTGGCTGCCAGTGTTCATATTAAATTATCTGGCTTCTTAGTTCCTCATTACATTTTTAATGTAATGAAACCGTTTTTAAATAGTTTCCTCTTTTTATGTGTGAAGCTACTCAGGTGACAACATGAAACATCCAAACGCACAGGGTTGAAAAACGTATGAACAGCACAAATGATTTAGCAATCCCTTGATTTGGTAAGTCAGGCTAATTTTAGTGCTTTAACTTGTTCAACTTTATTATTATAATTGATATAAAAGTTAATGTTGCTATGATCAGTTATAGTACATGCATGATGCCATGTTTAATTGTTTTTGCCCTTAAGATCTTAAGCTGTAAGTGATCACCAGCAAGCTGTCCATTCCATTATGGCAACCTCAAGAAGTTTGGAGGTAAGGACACAGGAAAGTTATTCTTTGTATTCCATGTGTTACTATATTTTTGTTGCAGTTCACTCACTAACTTTAGGTTGTTTTTTTTAACTGCAAATCTGCATCTGCATTTTAATTGATCGTATTGTTATTCAATTATATATACATGTTACATTTACACTTGGTTACTTAAATGTGTCTGCACATCAAATATAAATTCGATCTACTGTTCCCGCCATTCATACTGGAAGCCTGTTGACGTTGCATTAACTTCAGGTTTAACATTGCATTGAACTTGTACAAGCTATTAGACATATAGGTGAAAGTTTGAAGATTTGCACATCATGGCATTGGAATGCGTTATGACTGATCTATCAAAATGGAGAGACACTATTTTGTATTATAATATACATGTTGGCGTATAGTTACTCTCCTCCTCATTTTTATTAGTATGTTTTATGTTAAATTTAATGCCGTTGATGGTGTTGTTTTATTGTCAATCATATTTATGCATTTTAGTTGTACTGAAAAATACACAAGTGTATTTTCTTATCAGATAACACAACAGTATTTAGAAATGTAATGTATGAAAGTCATGGTCTAGACAGTGTTGTTGTCATTTCGTGTAACATTTCCTTATTCCAAAACTGAAACAAGACTACACCAATTGAAACAACTCATATCTAAAGGAATATTCAGGGTTCAATACAAGTTAAGGTCAATCAGCAGCATTTGTGCATAATGTTGATAACTACAAAACAAATTAAAATGCAAATCGGCCCTCCTTTTCTTTAAAAAAAGCAAAAATGGAGGTTACAGTGAGGCACTTACAGTGGAAGTGAATGGGGCCAGTTTAAAACCCGCCCCCTGCCTTGTATGCGGAGCAAGGTAAGTGCTTCGAGTCTTTTCTCAGCATCAGAGCCTCAGGACGCGTCCTCGCCTCCCGACGGCGTACTACCTGCTCCGCCCCGCTGCAAAGCCCCGCCGGGTACGTCAAAAATACTCATCCCTTTGGTGCCCCTAGCACGGAGATTGGATGCGTGGCTCTCACTTCCCAACCTGTCACGCTGGCTAGCCAGGATCATCCGACTCGGTTACACAATTCAGTTTGCCAGGCCCCGCCCCTTTCATGGGCGTCCTCTTTACAGCAGTACACAGCGAACATGCCAAATCCCTGCGCGCGGAGATCGCTACTCTTTTACTCAAAGACGCGATAGAGCCTGTCCCTCCAACCGAAATGGAGAAGGGTTTCCACAGCCCTTACTTCATTGTACCCAAGAAAGGCTGCGGCTTATGACCGATCTTGGACCTGCGAGTTTTCAACCGGGCTTTGCTCAAACTCCCGTTCAAAACGCTCAAGCAAAAGTACATCTTAACAAGTGTCCGGCATCTAGGTTTGTTCGCAGCAGTAGACCTGAAGGACGCGTACTTCCACGTCTCAATTCTGCCGCGACACTGACCCTTCCTGCGGTTCGCGTTTGACGGCCAGGCGTTCTAGTACAAAGTCCTCCCCTTCGGCATGTATCTGTCCCCTCGCGTCTTCACGAAAGTCGCAGAGGCAGCTCTTGCCCCACTCCGAGAAGCCGGCATCCGCATACTCAATTACCTTGACGACTGGCTCATACTGGCCCACTCCCGAGAGTTACTATGCGCTCACAGAGACCAGGTGCTCAGGCACCTCAGCTGCTTGGGGCTTCAGGTCAACCGAGAGCAAGCTCACCCCGGTTCAGAGCATCTCCTTTCTCGGCATGGAGTTAGACTCAGTCTCAATGTCCGCACGTCTCACCAACGTCTTCCCGGCCACGTGGCTGAGCCGAGCCGCTGTAGTGGCCGGACCATTTCCAGCTCCTCAGAAAAATCCTGAATGAACTCTATGTCCGGGGGCGGGGTATGCAAATACTAGCTGCCAACTTCTCATTGGCCTTTTTTCAGAGGTATATTCAGTGCTCAAGAGAGACCCCTAGTGTCGCTTCTCCGACACAACGTCTCGTTCCCTCCATCAGGGAACGGAGGTTACATCCGTAACCTAGACATTTTGTGGCTACACTTTGGAAACATTGAGTATTTTAATGTTTATGGATTGGCCCCATTCACTTCCATTGTAAGTGCCTCGCTGTAACACAGATTTTTGCTTTTTAAATGAAAAGGAGGGACGAGTCAACAATTTTATTTGTGGTAATCAACATTATGCCACAAATGCTGTTGATTGAGCTTAACTTGTATTGAATCCATAATATTCCTTTAACTCAAAAAACACTATAATTGTCGTTCATGATGACATTTTATGGAACCATAAGATCTGCTATTTAAATTAACCATATGCAATAATTAGCTAAAGAACCTTCAACAATATAATGATTCAGCAACTAAATTAACCATTCAAAATACACTTAGTGATTCCAGAAACACTTCCCATTTATGCTGAACTGCAAATTTTACACAAGCCTTCCATTTATGCCCTTTCAAGAGTCATACTATAACAATCTCTGTGATTTTACATAAAAAAAGTAACTGTAGTAAACCAAAGATGACAATCCAGAATCATAAAAAGAATAAATGTTTTTTAGAACGATCGATATACAAATACATTTGAGGTACTGCAAGCTTTGGTTCCCTATCTGTCACGCACTCGACATTGTGTCGATGTAGTGACACTAGGGGTCACTCTTGGGAGACCCATTTGCATGCCACTCCCCTGGACATATGTGTATAAAAGGAGATGGCTTGCAACCACTCATTCAGATTTTTTCTTCAGAGCCTAAGCAGTTGATTCACAGACAGCTGTACTTCTCTGTCGGAACATTCGCTTCTAAAGAAGTGAATTGCTGTTGGATATATGGCACATTTCATCAGCTTTCTCTCCTTCTGCAGTAGTTGCTGCAGAGTATGCCCCTGGGCGCTTCGACAGCTTAAAAGAGTATATATATATTCCTGCAAAGATAGTATATTTCCTCTAATAGAGCAAACACATTGACGTTAAAGTCTTTCTAATGAAGAGTCTTTTTAAAGATGACCTTCCGTCTTTGTGTATTTTCTGGATGCAGATTTTATGACGGCCACGATCGTTGCCTCACCTGTATGGGCCGTAATCACGTTGAGGAAGCATTTGTGGATGATTCTCATTGTGAGAACATGGCCATTGCAACTTTGAGGTCACAGCTTTCTTTCTTCCAGGGGAAAGCCACTTCAGCCGCCCCCCACACCAGACCTTCTACCTACGGGTACGAGGCCAGCCCGGTTGACGCTGAAGGCGATTTGGGGGCTCCAATGTGTTCGGTTCTGCCGGGTAATCCCCTGCGGACTGCTCATTCCCCAGTACACTCATTAATTCCGGTCCAGTTCTGGGATGAGACAGGCAGCTTGTGTCAGTGCCAGCCTAGTACCTCTTTTGGAGCTCATGAAATGGATGAGCTTTTGATTGCTGCATCAGAGAGCACCTTGGTGATGTCGGACTCGAGGCCTCGACTGGGCTAGCACCCTCGGGTGTGCCTGCCCAGTCTGAGACCAATGCGGAGCTGACCGCCATGCTTCCCTGAGCTCGATGATTAGTTCTTGGGTTCGAGGCACCACTCACGGCCACGCCCCATCTCCCCGGTCCCTTTCTTCCTTTAGGTGCACGTTGAGCTGACAAGGTCATGGGGGACACCTTTTTCTGTCTGAACCTAACTCCTCAGCTCGACCGCTCTCACTACCCTCGACAGCGGGGCGGCGGAGGGATATGCCGCGATTCCTCAGTTGGATAAGGTGGTTGCGGCGCATTTGTGCCCGCAAAATGTCAGCACCTGGATGAGTCGCTCGGGACTCCCCTCCAAGGCCTGTAGGACTACATAGTCTCCAAAGCCTACATGCTCTGGGTGACAAAGGTCACGGCGTGTGCACTTGGGCTGACAATGTCCACCCTGGTGGTCCAGGAATGCCACCTATGGCTTCCTGAATGCGGCCATCTCCCAGATCTGCCTATTCAGCGATCCCTGTGGCACTCCATACTTTTCTTTTGTTTGGTTTGACAATAGCTCATTTACTTAATTAAAGTGGTAGTGGTCTGCTAAATAGGACCTAAACCATGCTAATGCAATTCCACAATGCCAACATAATTCTCTAGACTATTCAAGAGAATGTTGTGATCTATCGTGCCGAATGAAGCACTAAGATCGAAAAGCACTAGAAGTCATTAGTAACTCAGTCTCTGTACTGTACTGTGATGAGGCCTAAATCCTGACTGAAATTCTGTACGAATTAACATATACCTTTTCTAGTATTTTTGACATAAACGGAAGTCTATAATTAGCCAGTTCTCCAGGATCAAGCTGTGACTTCTTAATAAGCGGTTTGATAACTGCCATTTTAAAGTTGTTGTTTTTTTTATAACATGCTCTCAAGTATTTGATGGGTCCTCCTTTTCAATATTTTTCCACAAACATTTGTCAGACTTATTGCTCTTCTCCCCAGCCTATTAAATGTGTACGTCCCCCAGGATAAAAAACCTTTTAGATTTTATATCATACAACAATTTTATCTAATTTGTTTATTTGCTATTGTTCACTTTCTTTCAGAACAATGAAGATGAGATCACTTTTTCATCTGAACTTCCGGAGGAGGTCAACAGCTGGAATAAAGACCATGTGAGAAAATGGCTGCTCACAATAAAAGTAGACAAAGAAGATGCAGAGATTTTGTATAAGGAGAAAATTTGTGGCAATAGTCTTTTCCTTTTGGAAAAGTCTGAACTCACAGAATTAGGCCTTTCAATGAATGCAAAAAAGCTGATCATTCACAACAGGGATCTCCTGAAACAAAAGACTCCGCAGCCTAATAACTTGGTGACTCAGTCTTGTAGCTTGAAACCATACCCTTTCAAAAGATTTAATGTTGTTCATAGATACCAGGAAAACATTATTTTTGATGCAACTGAGAGCGGAACTTTAGACTACATACAACCATGCCATGAATTTAAAGCATGTAACAACTTTGAGAGCATATCAGACATGATGAAGAAATACACTTATGAAGTCATTAGATTTGCAGCAGCTTGCATGAACAGCCGCACAAATGGCACCATTCATTTTGGAGTGGGAGACGCACCAAACTTTGCTCATGGACAAATTCTGGGTATTAGTGTCCCAAACACAGACATTTTTGATAGAAACCAGTCAAATGCAATTGTAAAACATTTCAAACAGGAAAGGTATGTTATCATAGCAAAGAGGTGTATTATGCCCCCCCGAATTGTTGAAGTTCTCAAAGCTGACATGACATCCACAGGAAAGCGTGTTATTGAGGTAGACATAGAGCCATCCTTTATTGTCTGTGAAGAGTATTACTTTAATACTTATGAAGTAGACAAAAATGAAGAAAAGAAGCAAACCACCAAAGGTGCAGAGTGGAACGATGGCAAGTCTTTTTTCATAAGAGAAGGCAGCAGCAGTAAGAATCTTCTTGCATCCAATTCCTCAAAGGAGTATGACAAATACATTGCTGCGATGCCACAATTGTCTCAGTTGAGGAAAGATGCTGAAGAAAAGCACCTCTCTGATGTCAAAGACAGTGTGCAAGGTTCTAAACTATGTGAGATGATAACAGGAGGGTCCCAATCTTTGGATAGGTCACACTTTGAGCGATACCTTGTAGTCGCTAACAAGTCCCATCCAGTTCAGTTGGAAAACCTGAATTTCCTTCTTTACATGAATCTAATGGCTGTTTTAGATTTTGATCCAGAGTCTGCTGAGAATGGCTTGAATAAGCTGTTTGAAGACAGAATCACTAATGTTCATTTACCGGCTCAATATAAAATCACAGGGGCAGTTGAAGACATTGCAGACAAGTTAAAGCTGACCAAAAATACAAGCTGGGTCTTCTGTAATGGAGGCATTAAGGAAGACCAACCTGCTGATGTTGATAACTGGTTGACCGAGAAAGGATCCTGTGTGCGTGATGTTGTTTCTTTCCTGTGCCGAAAAGATGTGCTGCCCCACAAGAAATTCCTTGTCATATTCCTGCTGTTAAATCACGTGATTGATGGAAAAGATCCTTTGCTTGAGACCTTCAGTATGTTTTTACAGGAGCTAAATGGAACACACCAAATCTTATGCATCTGTGACAATGAAATGTCATACACCTACTGGAAGGATCTCATTAAGGGTCGATATGGAGTTGACATCTCTAAAAGATGCATTTATGAGCTAAATTTTGCTGAGATCAATGGTTCTGTGCTCAGTCTGTGGTCAGAGAATCGCAAATCAAGCCGCTTTCTGCCTTGCGGTGGTGGCAGTAAGGTTGTCTTATCAAAGAAGGCAGAGGACACCTTAGAGACGTTGAGAGTTCTCTGTGTAAACCAGTGCGATGGAGGAGATGAGGACAAACAACAACATGAGGAGAGATTTTACAAGGGAGGGAAGGTGTCTTGGTGGAACTTCTACTTCTCAGAACAGCCAGGGTCAGTGCCATTCATCAAACGAGACAAGTTTAACTACATTATTAATACCATTATTCCAGACATGCGTAATCTGAAGAGTGCTTGTGTCTGCCTCAACATCTTCCATCTTCCTGGATGTGGTGGCACTACCCTAGCCATGCATGTTCTCTGGACACTCAAGGATAAATTTCGTTGTGCAGAGCTAAAGGATAAATCTGACAATTTCACTGATGTGGCCCAACAGGTGGTGCAGCTGCTAACCTACGAGACAAATGAGCAACCAAAACTTCCTGTCTTGCTGATGATCGATGATTTTGAAGACCTTTGTGATGTAAAAAAACTCCAACTGCAAATTGAGGAGGAATGTCAGAAACAAAACATTTTTTCAAAGTCTCCCCAAGTCATTCTTGTCAACTGCATGAGAGTTGAATCCCGTGAACAGATGGAAGGAACTGACGATGTTGTTTTCATTGGAAACAATTTATCTGAGGAGGAACAGAAACTGTTTAGAGAAAAGCTAAAGGAGTTGAAGAAGACCAACACAAACACAAAGACATTTTATGGGTTTATGATTCTGAAGACAAACTTTTCATCTGAGTATATTCAGCGTGTTGTGGAAAATACCTTGAAGGGGTTCAACTTTCAACACAAAAATGCTCAACTTTTTTCTATTCTGGTCCTCTTGCATGTCTACTGCAGGAATGCATTGCTGTCAGTCTCTACATGTGAAGAGTTTCTTGATCTGCCAACAAAGGCAAACACTGAGTCCTGCAAGATCGAAGATGGATTTGAGAAGTTTTCCACTCTTTTGACACGATGCCCAGCCCGTTCAAATGTTGACTTTGAGGGTATGACAGTGATTCATGCAAAAATAGCTGAATGCAGTATGGCAAAACTTGCTACTACTCATAAAGTGACAAAGGCAGAAATCACTAACCTCCTGCTCACAACAGACCTTTTTTACGCTTACACTCTGGGGAAACAAAAATTAATGCAAGATGTTCACAGTATGTTGATGAAGAGGTACCTCAAGGACCAGTTTTCACCTCTTATCCAAGATATAATGAAGGAGACTCCAGGTATGGAGGAGACTGTTTTAAACAATGCAGCAAAGTGCTACAGAAAGGATGCCGTAATATTCCAGCTCCTTGCCAGGTACCATTACATAAAAAAACAGGACTTTACCATGGCCATTACCTATGCAAAAAAGGCAAAAGCCCTTTCAGAGAACAATTCGTATATATGTGACACAGTAGCACAGATACAGATGCGAGAGCTCGAGTGTGCCTTTCGCAGAGACAAAGATGATCCCATAAAGCCAGACAGTCTCCGGATGTATCTTGAATTAGTCAAGTCTGCAACAAAAGCTTGCAAAGAAACACAACAAACTGCAGACAAAGAGGTTTTGGCTCGATTGAAAAGAAGAAATGATTATAAAACCTATAACACTGCTGGCTTTCTCAGTGAACTTCAAGTTGCAGTTAAAGTCATTAAGATCCTGAAAAAGACACCACTGTTTCATGCAGATGAGAGCAATCGCCTTGGTCAAGTCCTTTCTGGTCAAATCAATGTTCAAACTTTGGCTCAAAAGGAACCCGCACTCAAGCCATATTATGATGTATTGCAAGAAAATATGAGCTATCTTCTTACACTAAAACACACAATGAGGCAGCATTTTGATGTTCTTGGCAATTATTTTGTCCATTTAGATCCCTTTTTTGCCTCAAAAGACAAACCTAAAGAATTAATACAGCCTAAGGTTCAACAGTGCTTTCTACAGTATACTGAGCTCTTTTGCAATATCAATTGGAGTGGTGATATGGTCAGAAATCAGCACTTGAACACTGTGCTTAAAGTTGAGCTGACACGGCAATGTCTGGAGAGAAACAAGGGGGAATCCTATACTGGAATTTTAGGATACTTGTATGAGAAGGACTGTCCCTCAACACTTGAAGAGATCATCCAACAGTATCTTTTCCTGTCACATTCCAATGAAGATGGCAGATGTGATAGAGATGCTGTCAACTTCATCTACGCCAATGTAATTCTCGCCAACATCAACCCTGCATCTCGGTACATCATGCCCTACAAAAACCTTTGTGCAGTACTCCATCAAATAATCCAACGCACCACATCCTTCAGTGACATCCTGCCATTGCACTACATTGCTGTTTCATTGTTATGGCAAGAGGCTTATCCTGAATTGCCAAGTTTTGTGTCACAAATGAGGGCGTCATACTCGCAAAAGCTAAAACATGTGTCTAGTGGAAAGAGGGCAGCTGTCCATTTTTACCTGGGGAATGGGACCGAATACCGTGGCTTGATTTCACAGAGGGGTATTAACAGTTGCTTGAAACCAAAGCAGATGATCTCAACTCAATGGGATGATGAAAAAACATGGGAGCAAGTGAAAGGCACAGGCATACTCTACAGAGCTTCTGGTGAAATACGCAACAATTTTATCTTGGCAGACACATTAGTCACAAATGTGAAGGTTAACGTATATCCAATGTTCAAAAGCCTGTTACATAATGAACAGGGTACAAGAGTGACATTTTTTATTGGATTTTCAATGAATGGTCCAGTTGCACTTGACATAGACTATGAGTCGTAAGGTACTTTACATGTCGTATGTAATGGATCTGATTGCTATGACAAAATTAAATAACAAAGCTCTTCATTAATTTTACGGGTTATATTATTTTGGTGTACCTCTGTTATGATCATGTTATTATGTTATTATCTTGTCTTACATCAATGATTTCCTCCGAGTGGTGGTGGTGTAGTGGTCTAAAGCACGTAACTGGTAATCTGGTAATCAGAAGGTTGCTGGTTCAATCCCCACAGCCACCACCATTGTGTCCTTGAGCAAGGCACTTAACTCCAGGTTGCTCCGGGGGGATTGTCCCTGTAATAAGTGCTCTGTAAGTCGCTTTGGATAAAAGCGTCAAATGCATAAATGTAAATGTAAATGTATGATTTAAAGCATCCCAAGAGGTGTTCATTTGATTCAGATGCTCAGAGTAGACATGCACCTGAACTCTACTCTGTAACTGCTAGAAAGAATAACTGTATCACCTTTGCAAGCCTTTAAGGTCATAAAGCACTTATAAGAAGCAAGAAATATACATTCCTATTGTTTGTCATATTAGCACTTGTTTAATTTGATTCTGATCAGATGAAGTCAAAGCTCTGACATAGAATCAACTAAGATTATTCAATAAATTCTGCTCATTTCTTATCATCACTTTGCCTCCTGCTCTTCCTTTTATATCTAGTCAACTCAGTTTTTTAGAAAGCAGCTTTACAGAATAGATCCTTAATGTATAGCCCTAATGCCCACAATCAGCAACTTTGGCAAAGGGGAAAACAACTCCAGAAGATGTTTTGTTAGTGGAGAGGAACCAGATTCAGCTGGGAGAACCCGTCTCTGCTGGTAAGTCACAAAGGCTATATAAATTAGGACTGTCAATCGAATAAAATATCACAGTTAATTCAAGCTTAAGGACTTAAGAACTAAGTAGCATACACCTAATAACTTGTTAGGGGCAAAGCACCGAAGGTGCATATGCACCTATTGTCTCAGTTCGTTTTCTTCTGCTTCTTCTTTTGCCAATGAAGTCTATGCCAGCCCATTGAACATTTATGAAATTTGGCACCCTGATTCAAGACAGTTTGTACATACACCATAGCCAATTTGGGGTCTCTACCTCAAACCATCTTGCACCACCAAAAGTTTAAAATTGCGCTTATGTTCAGACTAATAACTTTGGAACTGTAAGGTTTAGAAACAAAATAATTTTTCTCCTGATTTCTTGGCTCGAATGGACACCATGGTTAACCAATATCTTGGCAATGCTTGGGCATATTGAAATGAAAATTGGAATACTACTGTAATAACTATCATGCCCTGATGATATCTGAGCACACTTGACAGCACCACTTGACTACTGGTCAAGAAATATGATTTTATAATTTTTGCTAAAAAGCTCTGAATAGTTTGGCCTAAAATCACAAAACTGGTCTCTTTAGAACCATTGGGGCATACAGGTTCAAATGGAACCAAATGTTGGCCATATTGGGTGTTAGCCATTTTTAATTTTGTAGTAAAATAATTAACACATTGGCACATTGTTACGAATCTTGGTATGTGTCATTGGGACCATGCCCTTGTCAGGGTAGAGACCAGGAGATCGGAGGTAAGTGATTCAAATATAGTTTTATTCAAGTATAGAAGGTGAAACGTAAGTATCAGGTGACTTTTCAGGTGCTGGTTTAGTGAAGATAGTTTGTTGCACGGAGAACAACTGGAAATCCAAATGACTTGGATCGTAGAACATTCACTCTGTATCAGTTCGTTAACTCCTTCTCTTTTCTAGGAGCAATCGGGCCGGTTTGATCAGATCTCAGACAAGGGTTCAGGAATCGGATAAGTGATCTGGAGATGGCAGAACAACAGTGCATAGGGTTAGTATGAATCAGGTAAGAAAACAGAATACTCAGGTTTTCAGGATCGACGGAGAGATCAGGACTCAGGGAGAAATGGTCTGTTCCTGTTGGAGGCTTGACAAAGACTGGATACAAGGTGAGTGTTTTTATGAGTTGGCTGATGAGGTGATAAGTGATGACCAGGTGTTTGTGATTTAGAATTCTGGGGAGAGTGATCTTTGAGTGGTGGACTGCAATGAACTTGACTGATCTCTGACATTACCCCCCCCCTCCAGAGTCTGCGCCAGCGGACCTAGTACCTTGACGTCGTGGGGGTCTACCTCGGGGTCACGGAGCAGGCCTTTCAGGATGAAGTTCGTGGAATTATGTGAGTAACATGGGGTCGAGGATGTCCCTTCGAGGTACCCAACACCTCTCTTCTGGGCCATAGTCTTCCCAGTCTACCAGATATTCGAGTAGACCCCTACGACGTCGGGAGTCCAGGATTTCTCTAACAGTATAGATGGGGTCGGCTTCAATGGGAGGTACTGGGGGGTTGTCATCGTGCACTAGGTCTGTGGAGGGAACAGAAACAAGTGGATGATGGGGTTTCAAGAGTGAGACGTGGAATGAGGGGTGGATGCGATATTGGGCTGGTAAACAGCGCTGGTAGGTGACTGGGTTAAGTTGTCTTACAACGGGGAATGGACCAATGTATCTCGGACTTAGTTTACGACAAGGGAGTCTTAGACGGATGTCTCTGGTCGAAAGCCAGACCAGTTGCCCAGGCTGATATTCGGGAGTGTTACTGCGGTGAATGTCTGTGAAGTGTTGTTGACAGTTCAAGGCTTGTTGGAGATGATGATGAGTTTGGTTCCATACCCTCTCACTGTTTTGGAACCAAGTGTTAACTGCGGGGACTTCAGATGACTCACCGGACCATGGAAACAATGGTGGTTGATAACCCAGTACACATTGAAATGGTGTTAGATTCGTGGAGGTTTGTCGAAGGGAGTTTTGAGCATACTCTGCCCATACGAGATATCGGCTCCAGAGATGCTGATTCGAATGGCAGAAAGTACGAAGGAAACGACTGACATCTTGTATTTTTCGCTCCACTTGACCATTTGCTTGTGGGTGGTACCCTGATGTTAAACTCACTGTAACATTCATTAGTGCAAAGAAGGCTCGCCACACCTTGGAGATAAATTGTGGCCCTCTGTCTGACACAATATCCTCCGGGATGCCAAAATTCCGGAAGACGTGTTCCATCAATAGCTCTGCAGTCCCAAAGGCTGTGGGTAAGTTCTTGAGGGAATTAATTTGCAGGCTTTGGAAAAACGATCAATAGTTACCAGGATACATGTATTCTCGTCTGAGGGAGGAAGGTCAGTGACGAAGTCGACTCCAATGTGCGACCAAGGTCGCTATGGGACTGGCAGAGGCATGAGTTTTCCAGTGGGTAAGTGACGAGGGTTCTTGTTCATGGCACAGAGAATGCATCCTTGGATGAAAGTCTTGATATCCTGTAACATGTTGGACCACCAGTATCGAGTTTGAAGAGTGGAATAGGTCTTATTAACTCCAGGATGACCTGTGCCGACAGACGAGTGTGCGGAGGAGATTAGAGAGGTACGAAATTCTTCGAGTACGTATATCTTTCCGATAGGACATTCTGGAGGACTGGGTTGGTGTTGAGACATTTCAAGCAGTTGTTCATTTAGGTCCCACTGAATGGGATTGACAAACATTTTTTCGGGAGTATACTCTCAGGTTCTTCGTGGGAAATTTCGGGGCATGGAGACGGGACAAGGCGTCTGCTCGGACGTTCTTCGAACCCGGACGATAGGAGATCTGGAAATGGAAGCAAGTAAAGAAGAGTGCCCATCTGGCCTGGCGTGGGTTAAGTCTCCTTGCCTCTTTCAAGTACTGCAGATTCTTGTGGTCTGTGAGAACTAGGAATGGATGTTTGGCTCCTTCTAGCCAGTGTCTCCACTCTCTAGCGCAAGTTTAACGGCCAGGAGTTCTCGATTACCAATATCATAGTTCACTTCTGCAGGAGATAGCTTGTGGGAGAAGAATGCACAGGGCATGGGTTTAGGTGAGGAAGCAGAGTCTTGTGACAACACCGCTCCTACTCCTGTTGTAGAAGCATCTACTTCCACAATGAACATCTTTTCAGGGTTCGGGTGTTGGAGTAAGGGGGCTGTGGTGAATGCGGTTTTGAGAGATTGAAAGGCATGTTCAGCCTCAGTGGTCCAGAGCAGTGTTTTCGGTTTTCCTTTGAGTAGAGAGGTCAGAGGAGCTGTAAGCAGGCTGTATTGATAAATAAATCTTCGATAGAAATTCGCAAATCCAAGAAATCGTTGTAACTCTTTGACAGACTGTGGAGTGGTCCAGGAAGTAATGGCTTTGGTTTTACGATCATCCATCTCTACTCCTCTTTCACTGAGGTGGTAACCGAGAAATTCGACTGAGGTTTGATGGAAGGAGCACTTCTCTGCTTTCAGGAACAGGGAGAATTCACGTAGCCATTGGAGTACCTGAGAGACATGTTGCTGATGCTCCACCAAGTTTCTGGAGTAGATTAGGATATCGTCTATGTAGATAATGACAAATTGATTCAGGTAGTCTCGGAAAACTTCATCCATGAAACTTTGGAAAACTGAAGGGCGTTGACCAGACCATACGGCATGACGAGATATTCAGTAGTGTCCTGCTGGAGTGATGAATGCAGTCTTCCACTCGTCGCCCTTTCGGATTCGAATGAGATTGTATGCACTTCTCAAATCCAGCTTGGTGAATATCTTGGCTTCTCGAAGTTGTTCAAGTGAAGAGGGAACCAATGGGAGTGGGTAACTGAACTTGACGGTTATCTTGTTTAAAGCTCTATAATCTATACACGGACGTAAACCTCCATCTTTCTTAGGGACAAAGAAGAAACTGGCGGCAGCAGGTGAAGTAGAGGCCCGAATATAGCCTTGTTTTAATGCTTCTTCAATATACTGTTTCATGGCTTCTTGCTCAGGAATAGCCAGAGAGTAGATTCGCCCCTTGGGGATGGATTCTCCGGGAATCAGATCGATGGCACAATCCCATGCTCGATGGGGTGGTAACTTGGCAGCCTTGACGGGGTTGAATACATCTGAATATTGAGAGTAGCATGAAGGAATGGATACCGACAAGTTGTCTATGGGGCTTTCAATGGAGGTTGAATTCATCGGGATGGTGTCGGGCAAGTTGGCAATGGGCTGATACGGGTGTTCAAAACTCATGGATGAGCACAGGCAACCCCATTTCAAAATCTTACCCGATTTCCAGTCAATGTTAGGTTGATGTCGTATAAGCCATGGACGGCCAAGGATAATATCAGTCTGGCTATTCTCAAGTACAAAAGGTTCAAACAGTTCATGGTGGGTGTCTTCAATACAGAGTAGAATAGGTTTAATTCGAGACGTGACATACCCCTGATTAATGGTTTCACCCGTCACTGCATGGATGGGGTATGGCTTGGAGGTGGCGGATTGTTGAAGTTGGAGTTTCTGACAGAGCTGCCCGGAGATGAAGTCTCCTGCTGACCCGGAATCCACAATGGCTGTAGCAGAGACATGGAAACGTGTAGATTTCAGAATCACAGATATCGTTAACGGAGCTGATACAGAGGCGGACGTGCAGACAGAGCTCACAAGCATTCTAGGAGGTCGTGTAGGGCATGAACGAAGAAAATGTCCTCCCATTCCACAATATAGACACAGTTTTAACTCTCAACGGCGAGAACGTTCAGCTTGGGACAGTCGATAGTTATCCACCTGCATCTTCTCGACAGTGACTTCGGAGGGTCGTTTATCGGGGTACTGAGGTGGTGAAAAGGTGGGTTGCTGGGCTTCGCGATAGCAGCCTTGAGATCTTTGGTGCACACGGAGAGCTTGCTGTATGAATTTCTCGACCCCCAGGCTATCATCATAAATCGCAAGTTGAAGGCGGAGTGCAGGATTCAAACCACGTCGGTAGATGGAAATGAGCGCTTTTTCGTTCCACCCACTGGCGGCGGCTAGAGTGCGGAATTCCAGTGAATATTCAGCAACTGACTTCTTGCCTTGGTGTAATTGCAATAGCTTGTCACTGATGGATGAATCATCTACTGGACGCCCGAAAACTTCTTTGAAATGGTTTATAAATTCTTGTACAGAGGAAGTAACGGTAGATTCCTGCAGCCACAAAGTTTCAGCCCATCTTAATGCATCTCCTGATAACTGTTGAATAATAAAAGCAACCCTCGACTTTTCAGTGGGGTATAACTGGATTTGTTGTTCTAGAGCGAGCGAACACTGTAACAGGAAACCGTTGCAATCCTCCGCCCGGCCGGAGAATGGCGCTGGACGGGAAGTTGGATTGGTGAAGCAAACCAGAGAAGGAGCGGGGTTTACGGAAGTGCTGGAAGCTGGCTGACTGGGATTAACAGTGGCGGCTGTCGGTTGTGCAGGGTTATCAATATTATAAACAGATTCCATCGCGCTGTTCTTCTTCCCCTTTTTTCGGCCAAGCCTTCTGTCAGGGTAGAGACCAGGAGATCGGAGGTAAGTGATTCAAATATAGTTTTATTCAAGTATAGAAGGTGAAACGTAAGTATCAGGTGACTTTTCAGGTGCTGGTTTAGTGAAGATAGTTCGTTGCACGGAGAACAACTGGAAATCCAAATTACTTGGATTGTAGAACATTCACTCTGTATCAGTTCGTTAACTCCTTCTCTTTTCTAGGAGCAATCGGGCCGGTTTGATCAGATCTCAGACAAGGGTTCAGGAATCGGATAAGTGATCTGGAGATGGCAGAACAACAGTGCATAGGGTTAGTATGAATCAGGTAAGAAAACGGAATACTCAGGTTTTCAGGATCGACGGAGAGATCAGGACTCAGGGAGAAATGGTCTGTTCCTGTTGGAGGCTTGACAAAGACTGGATACAAGGTGAGTGTTTTTATGAGTTGGCTGATGAGGTGATAAGTGATGACCAGGTGTTTGTGATTTAGAATTCTGGGGAGAGTGATCTTTGAGTGGTGGACTGCAATGAACTTGACTGATCTCTGACAGCCCTGAAGTGACTTGAGAAGTATGGGGCCAGCGCCAATAAGTGGTAAAAAAAATAAATAATGATATTTAAAAAAATTCTTATAACTCTTTACATTACATGTGGGATGCTGAGTACAATGGTACCCATTTTTCCATGGTAGGCCAGACTTCCTGTCCGCCATTTTTAATATAATTGAAAACCTACTTTTTCGAACTCATCCTACAGCTTTCATCGGATCTTCCCCAAATTTGTGTTAGATCATCTTCAGATCATTCTGGCAAAATATTATCAAAAGCTTTTCAATAGACCAAACTGTTTTTGTTTTCTGCATCATTCAATTTGATGACATGATGCCAAAAAGATCTCAACAAAGCTTTAAAATATTGACATAATATACAGTAATGTGCGATGACTGGAGAGCTGGGATCTAAGCGGAGCTTTAATAACAAATACAAAATAAACACAAGAAAAAAAAAGAAACACTGGAAACAAGAAAAATTTGAATATAAACACCACAGCCTAACACAGGACAAGAACCGACAAAAACTTTGAATTACTCAGCAGTATACAGTGCATTCAGAAAGTATTCACAGCGCTTCACTCTTTCACATTTTGTTATGTGTTGTGGCAAAAAATTATTAACCAACCATTATCACTGCGTAAGAGACACTCTGAATCAAACAGTCTTTTAAAATAATTTATTCTTGCAAGAAGGACCCAGTTATTACACAGGAATTACACTGTGACATGAGTGAGACGAGTCAGGAAGGGCTGAGTTGTTTTTATACCTCTTTTCCCCAAGGTCTCCAACAGAAGCAGATCTTCCCCCTCTACATTCCTTAGATACAGGGACTAGGCCACTAGCCCTGATTTACTACTAACTAGCCCAAACATACTCCCCTGTACTAAATTACCTCTGACCTGAAGAGGGCAGAGGACCCCACTCAGCCTTTCCCGAAGTGTCTCGGTTCTACTTTTCAGTCGTAAGTACTGTCTCGGTTCAGACATAAGCACATACATACATTTTCTATCCTCATCTCCCTCTACGAATGAGAAGACCAGGTGGCATTCCTTTGCAATGACTATTACTGATCAATGAGTATTACAATTTCTACAACATATGTTACAGCCTTATTCCAAAATTGATGAAATTCATTATTTTCCTCAATTCTACAAACAATACCCCATAATGACAACTTAAAAAAAGTTTGTTTGAATTCTTTGCAAATTTATTAAAATAAAAAAACGAAACAAAATCACATGTACATAAGTATTCACAGCCTTTGCTCAATACTTTGTTGAAGCACCTTTGGCACCAATTACAGCCTCATGTCTTTCTGAATATGATGCTACAAGCTTGGCACACCTATTTTTGGGCAGTTTCTCCCATTCTACTTTGCAGGACCTCTCAAGCTCCATCAGGTTGGATGGGGAGCGTTGGTGCACAGCCATTTTCAGATCTCTCAATCGGGTTCATGTCTGTGCTCTGGCTGGGCCACTCAAGGACATTCAAAGAGTTGTCCCGTAGCCACTCCTTTGTTATCTTGGTTGTGTGCTAAGGGTCATTGTCTTGTTGGAAGATGAACCTTCACCCTAGTTTGAGGTTCACTGCACTCGAGCAGGTTTTCATCAAGGATGTCTATGTACATTGCTGCATTCATCTTTCCCTCGATCCTGACTAGTCTCCCAGTTCCTGCCGCTGAAAAACATCCCCACGGCATGATGCTGCCACCACCATGCTTCACTGTAGGGATGGTATTGGCCAGGTGATGAGCGGTTCCTGGTTTCCTCCAGACATGACTCTTGCCATTCAGGCCAAATAGTTCAATGTTTGTTTCATCAGACCAGAGAATTTTGTTTCTCATGTTCTGGGAGTCCTTCAGGTGGGCTGTCATGTGCCTTTTACTGAGGAATGGCTTCCGTCTGGCCACTCTACCATACAGGCCTGATTGCTGGAGTGCTGCAGAGATGGTTGTTCTTCTGGAAGGTTCTCCTCTCTCCACAGAGGAATGCCGGAGCTCTATCAGAGTGACCATCGGGTTCTTGGTCACCTCCCTGACTAAGGCCCTTCTCCCCCGATCGTTGAGTTTGGCCGGGCGGCCAGCTCAGAAGAGTCCTGGTGGTTCCAAACTTCTTCCATTTACGGATGATGGAGGTCACTGTGCTCATTGGGAACTTCAATGCTGCAGAAATGTTGCTGTGCCCTTCCCCAGATCTGTGCCTTGATACAATCCTGTCTCGGAGGTCTACAGACAATCCCTTGGACTTCATGGCTTGGTTTGTGCTCTGACATGCACTGTTAACTGTGGGACCTTATATAGACAGGTGTGTGCCTTTCCAAATCATGTCCAATCAACTGAATTGACCACAGGTGGACTCCAATCAAGTTGTAGAAACATCTCAAGGATGATCAGTGGAAACAGGATGCACCTAAGCTCAATTTTCAGTGTCATGGCAAAGGCTGTGAATACTTATGTACATGTGATTTTTTTTTATTTATTTATTTTTTTTTTATAAATTTGCAAAGATTTCAAACAAACTTCTTTCACGTTGTCATTATGGGGTATTGCTTGTAGTATTTTGAGGAAAATAATGAATTTAATCCATTAGAATAAGGCTGTAACATGACAAAATGTGGAAAAAGTGAAGCGCTGTGAATACTTTCCAGATGCACTGTATATGACTGTTCAGTGACATCCTGCCATTGCACTACATCGCTGTTTTATTGTTATGGCAAAAGGCTGACCCTGAATTAAAAGGTTTTGTGTCACAAATGAGGATGTCATTCTCAAATGAGCTGAAACTTGTGTCCAGAAAGAGGGCAGCCGTCCATTTTTACCTGGGAACTGGTGGAAGTCATGAAGCAGGGTGCGGCACTTTTTGGGAGTACCGGAACATTGTTAACTCATTTAGCCCAGTTTCCAGAGAGCAGCCATGCATATATACCGAAACCATTTTTCATCACATACTCTTTGTATTATTTTTATCTTATATATTACTTTTTAATTTACAGTATATTGCTTTGCTGTGTTTTGGTATTTTATAACCTTACATCGTGTAAGGAATACTGTTTAAGTAGTTAGTCATTGACTTGTGCAAGGCAGAACTTTGTAACTCTTTTCTAGAGACAATAACTGTATCACGGTCACAAGTTAGAGATTAGGGTGTGTCTCCTTCAAGGTCTTCAAGGTCACAAGACACTTTTATGAAATTTCCATTGCCTTTGATTCTAATCAAACAAAGTCAGACAGCGTTTTAGAAAGACGTATCTAAGATTAACAACAATAAACCTGTACATTTCTTATCATCACTTTGCCTCCTCACTTCTGCTCTTCCCCTTATATAGTCAATTCAAGATATTTAATTAGTTGAGAGATAAAAAACTTGGGAGGAACAGCTTGGAGAGCCCGTCCTCTGCTGGTAAGTCACAAAGGCTATTTAAATGAGGTCTGTCAATTGATTAAAACATTATAATTGTTTTATTAAGCTTAAAGACGTAAGAACTAAGCAGCACATAATTCCTTATTAAGGGCAATGTACCGAAGGTGCCTAGGCACCAGTTATATTGGTTAGTAATATTCTGCTTCTTCTGCCGTTGTCTAAGTCTAAGGCAGCCCATAGAATCATTTGGAGGAAATGTATCAATTTGGCATACTGATAGAGGCCAGTTTGGACATACTGTATAACATGGCAAATGTGGGGTCTCTATCTCAAACCGTCTAGTGCCACCAACAGTTCAAATTTGCACTTACGTTTATGTGAACTTTGAACTTTAAGGTCTAGAAACGTAATTATTTTTCTCCTGATTTTTGGATCAAATTGACACCATGCTTAACATGAGACTCACAACAAAAAGTTATAGTTTAGTATTGTCAGTGAGCATGCCTAAGAGAAAGTGAAGCTACATCATGGCAACGCTTTGGCGAATTGAAATTAAACTAGCCATATGTCATAGCCATCATACTCTGAGGATGTCTAAACAGATTCGGGGAAATCACCACCTACTTGTCAAGAAATGTGAACAATTGGAATTTTTGCTTTTAACTTCTAATTTGCTTGGCCTAAAATCATGGCTGACACTTTGTTTTCAAAAGTGGTGGGATGTACAAAAGTGGTACACTTACAAAGTGGCAAACGTATAAATATTAATTATCTTTTAATTTTTTGATACATGGTCATACTTGATGACTAATACAAGCACTCCAATACAGAAAATACTTCATAACACATAGGCCAGCAAAATCTAATCCAAAATGACTGCTTGGCCTCATGGTGAATTTTTTGCCTTTAGAACAAGGAGTTCTGGGTTCTAATTCTCCCTATCACAACTTTTTGATCAATGCAGAAATCTCTTTGCATTTTGCTTTGCCATTTAAATGGAAAGGGTCAAAAGCTCTGTAACAGCAGAGAGAATGAAGCGTGCATCAGGATGCATTGCTACCCACTGTCACTTAACAGCACTTATAACAGCCGCAACAAGCACTCATCATAACATTCAAGATAGCACATTCCTGCACTGGATCACCACTTATTACACACAAACAAAATGGAAACTCCTGTTCAAAAACTGGAGATGTTTCTTCTGCATTAGACACTTACTTGACAAATGCCATTTCAAAAAGTGGTGGGGACAAAACTGGCAAAGGATAAAAAGGTAGGGACATACGTCCCACACGTAGAGGACGCCTAAAATCATGAAACTGGTCTCTATAGTAACCGTGGCGCAAACAAATTCGAATGATACCCAATGACCTAAGCCATATTTGGTGTCGGCCATTTTGAATTTTGTTGTAAAATGCTACATTTTACAAATGCATTGATGTATTGTTACAAAACTTGTTATGTGTCATTGGGACCATGCCCTGAAGGTACTTGAGAAGTTTCGGGCTGTAAGTAAAAAAATAAATAAAAGAATTATGACATTTTTTAAATGCAACTTACAACTTTTTAATAATTGTTTCTATTGTCATTAGACTGGTCTCTTTTCATTCCACGGGTGATGCTGAGTACAACAGTACCAATTTTGCAATGGTGGCCATTCTTCATTGTTCGCCATTTTGAATTTCATTGAAAACCTTTTCAAACTCCTACAGCTTTCATCGGATCATCCCCATGAAAATCCTTAAATAAGAGTCAAGTCAAGTGGTTTTTCAAGTCAAGAAAAGCCTTAGTGACAATAACCTACACATACAATTATAACTGATGGTTTACATTTACATTTATGCATTTGGCAGACGCTTTTATCCAAAGTGACTCGAACCATTTATGACTGAACGTTTATTCACTGCCTTTCAGTTTAAATGCTCTTGGCAGTTCAAATTGAGAGTTATTGAGGAACAAGCTACAGTGATGCCACTGCTCATGTATTTCCAAAGCACATCCTGCCACACATTTTTTATTTTAACAGACAATTGTACCTCTTTTATGACAATATGGCTACTAAACTTTACCTCAAGATGTTCCAACTCACTTCAGTTTCCCCTGTTTGTGAGTTTAGTACAGTAGTAGACTTCGCCTGTCAAGAGGAAAGCCTGATGGTTTATGCACCCAATCAATCAGTGTTATTCACAATTTGTAAATTTTTCCACTCAGTCTAATAGTTATTGATTGAGTATTGGAGGTTTCCCTCTTACATAAAACTCTGGGATTCCCCCAATGTACGAGTGCATATATGCAGACATATATGCATATAGGGACATATAGGGATGTACTTGTGTGTGTAAATGGTATAGTTTATAGTATAGACCATTTCAAGGATTGTTCGTTTGTGACGTCAAGTGATGTCATTGTTCCATGAACATTTCCTGCTTCTATTGAAATGAATGGGAGAAATTGGAGTGCCCAATGGCAGCAAACAGTCAATGTATGTAGAATGGAAGTCCCACCTTACAGATAAAATTGCCAATAACCTTTTAGATACAGAAATTGACTGTCAATCAACTCGAAAACATGCATACGCATTAGTTATACAAGATGGTAAATTTGAGTTAAAGACGCACAATTTGTTATACCAGTTGTGACGGAGCGACATGCCCCTCCCATGGATCACCGTCGCCTGTGGTGACTTTTCTCCTTTTGGCGGTGCATGATGGGGCTCACCTGAACCCAATGAAGAGCCTCATCACCGCTGCCTTTAACCACAGAGTGCACCTCTCCTCAGGAGCCCGGTCTCTTCCTGCTGGCATTTTCGCAGGTCCAGGAACAGAGCCCATCGGCCGCAATGTGTGCTCCAATCCCCAGCATCACATCTAACTCGCACCAGACCCTCCTCGCTCCGTTCCTGGACCTGCGAAAATGCCAGCAGGTAGAGACCTGTCTCCCGAGGAGAGGGGACTGCCGGGACACCGCACCTATCACATGGACCTTCCCCTGTTCTCACTACTCTTCCTTTCCACTGCAAAGTCCCCAGATTCCCCTTTGTTTTGGACATTTTAAATAAATGCCTCTTCAAGGCCTGACGACACACCCAGTGTGTCCGTCTCTTGCTCAACCCGCCACACAGTGTTGTCAGATTTTACTGCTTATTTGAAATATGTTCTTTTAATGTAATCTTTACCAACCATTTTGGAGATTTCAGTCTATCCCCATTCAAGTAGATAGGAGCTGCACTGGCATGACACATGTTTGCATAAATAAAATAGCTGCTCAAACTGCCCAAGAGCTTCCCAAAAAGGGCCGCAGAGTGGACTTGCCTTGAAAAAGTGACTTTTTTTAAAGGATCCGGAAATACGTTTGGACCGTTCTTATTAATTAGTTTTTGTTTACATTCTTGAAATGGTCTATATATGATTTTCCCACTGTACTCCCAGACATGTTGAATTCTTTCCACTGTGTTGACATGTTGTTGGGCTCCATCTTATGTAGTTGTAATTATCTCAAACAGAAATCTCAGAGACGTATGTGTGCTATCAGGGTAAATATTTAACAGACACAAAATCATCACAATTAATGGCTCATGATATGAATTTCAGCCCATGCAACCTCAATTATAAAATTCAGAGCTATTATACATTACATATATCAAATGCATAAATGCAAATATCTACAGTTGACCATACTGCTTTTATAATATATAAAAAGCATTTTTTTTATTATGGTTAAAGATTAGTCTCTTTACAAAAATGTATTCAAATATTAAACGTTTTCACATAGTCTTTAAAATAATGTTGAGTAAGCACTGAGTAAGGACTAGTTCACCTAAAATCATAGTTTTCTCAACCTACACGTTGCATTAAAACTGTGTATCTGACATCTATAGAACATCAAAATGAGATATTAGACAGAATGTCTGCATCAATCATGATTCAACTTCATTGTATGGGAATAAAATGCAGTCTTAACACTCCATTTGAGTTCTATGCAGTAAAGGGACTTTTATGTTGTAAATGTGCAGGTCATGCAGTAAAGGGCTTTTATGTTGTAAATGTGCAGGTCATGTGGTAAAGGGCTTTTATGTTGTAAATGTGCAGGTCATGCAGTAAAGGGCTTTTATGTTGTGAATGTGCAGGTCATGCAGTAAAGGGCTTTTATGTTGTAAATGTGCAGGTCATGTGGTAAAGGGCTTTTATGTTGTAAATGTGCAGGTCATGCAGTAAAGGGCTTTTATGTTGTGAATGTGCAGGTCATGCAGTAAAGGGCTTTTATGTTGTGAATGTGCAGGTCATGCGGTAAAGGGCTTTTATGTTGTAAATGCGCAGGTCATGCAGTAAAGGGCTTTTATGTTGTGAATGTGCAGGTCATGCGGTAAAGGGCTTTTATGTTGTGAATGTGCAGGTCATGCGGTAAAGGGCTTTTATGTTATACATGTGCAGGTCATGCGGTAAAGGGCTTTTATGTTGTAAATGTGCAGGTCATGCGGTAAAGGGCTTTTATGTTCAAATGTGCAGGTCATGCGGTAAAGGGCTTTTATGTTCAAATGTGCAGGTCATGCGGTAAAGGGCTTTTATGCTGTAAATGTGCAGGTCATGCAGTAGAGGGCTTTTATGTTGTAAATGTGCAGGTCATGCAGTAAAGGGCTTTTATGTTCAAATGTGCAGGTCATGCAGTAGAGGACTTTTATATTGTAATTGTGCAGGTCACACGGTAAAGAGCTTTTTATGTTGTTAATGTGCAGGTCATGTGGTAAAGGGCTTTTATATTGTAATTGTGCAGGTCATGCGGTAAAGAGCTTTTTATGTTGTAAATGTGCAGGTCATGTGGTAAAGGGCTTTTATGTTGTAAATGTGCAGGTCATGCAGTAAAGGGCTTTTATGTTCAAATGTGCAGGTCATGCAGTAGAGGGCTTTTATGTTCAAATGTGCAGGTCATGCAGTAGAGGACTTTTATATTGTAATTGTGCAGGTCATGCAGTAAAGGGCTTTTATGTTGTAAATGTGCAGGTCATGTGGTAAAGGGCTTTTATATTGTAATTGTGCAGGTCATGCAGTAAAGGGCTTTTATGTTGTAAATGTGCAGGTCATGCAGTAAAGGGCTTTTATATTGTAATTGTGCAGGTCATGCAGTAAAGGGCTTTTATGTTGTAAATGTGCAGGTCATGTGGTAAAGGGCTTTTATATTGTAATTGTGCAGGTCATGCAGTAAAGGGCTTTTATGTTGTAAATGTGCAGGTCATGCAGTAAAGGGCTTTTATGTTGTAAATGTGCAGGTCATGCAGTAAAGGACTTTTATGTTGTAGAGGTGCAGGTCATATGGTAGAGGACTTTTATGTTGTAAAGGTGCAGGTCATGCAGTAGATTGTAAGTGTGCAGGTTATGCAGTAGAGGACTTTTATATTGTAATTGTGCAGGTCATGCGGTAAAGAGCTTTTCTGTTGTAAATGTGCAGGTCATGTGGTAAATAGCTTTTATATTGTAAATGTGCAGGTCATGCAGTAGATTGTAAGTGTGCAGGTTATGCATTAGAGGACTTTTATATTGTAATTGTGCAGTTATGCGGTAAAGGGCTTTTATGTTGTAAATGTGCAGGTCATGCGGTAAAGGGCTTTTATGTTGTAAATGTGCAGGCCATGCGGTAAAGAGCTTTTATATTGTAAATGCGCAGGTCATGCGGTAAAGAGCTTCTATGTTGTAAATGTGCAGGCCATGCGGTAAAGAGCTTTTATGTTATAAATGTGCAGGTCATGTTGTAAAGGGCTTTTATGTTGTGAATGTGCAGGTCATGCGGTAAAGGGCTTTTATGTTGTAAATGTGCAGGTCATGTTGTAAAGGGCTTTTATGTTGTAAATGTGCAGGTCATTGTGGTAAATAGCTTTTATGTTGTAAATGTGCAGGCCATGCGGTAAAGAGCTTTTATGTTATAAATGTGCAGGTCATGCAGTAGAGGACTTTTATGTTGTAAGTGTGCATGCTATGCATTAGAGGACTTTTATGTTGTAAAGGTGCAGGTCATGCAGTAGAGGACTTTTATGTTGTAAAGGTGCAGGTCATGCAGTAAAGGACTTTTATGTTGTAAGTGTGCATGTTATGCATTAGAGGACTTTTATGTTGTAAAGGTGCAGGTCATGCAGTAAAGGACTTTTATGTTGTAAGTGTGCATGTTATGCATTAGAGGACTTTTATGATGTAAAGGTGCAGGTCATGCAGTAAAGGACTTTTATGTTGTAAGTGTGCATGTTATGCATTAGAGGACTTTTATATTGTAAATGTGCAGGTCATGCAGTAAAGAGCTTTTATACTATAAATGTGCAGGTCATGCAGTAAAGAGCTTTTATGTTGTAAATGTGCAGGTCATGCGGTAAATAGCTTTTATGTTGTAAATGTGCAGGCCATGCGGTAAAGAGCTTTTATGTTATAAATGTGCAGGTCATGCAGTAGAGGACTTTTATATTGTAAAGGTGCAGGTCATGCAGTAAAGGACTTTTATGTTGTAAGTGTGCATGTTATGCATTAGATGACTTTTATGTTGTAAAGGTGCAGGTCATGCAGTAAAGGACTTTTATGTTGTAAAGGTGCAGGTCATGCAGTAAAGGACTTTTATGTTATAAATGTGCAGTTCATGCAGTAGATTGTAAGTGTGCAGGTTATGCAGTAGAGGACTTTTATATTGTAATTGTGCATTCATGCGGTAGACGGCTTTTATATTGTAAATGTTCAGGTCATGCAGTAAAGAGCTTTTATACTATAAATGTGCAGGTCATGCAGTAAAGAGCTTTTATACTGTAAATGTGCAGGTCATGCGGTAAAGAGCTTTTATACTGTAAATGTGCAGGTCATGCAGTAAAGAGCTTTTATGTTGTAAATGTGCAGGTCATGCGGTAAAGAGCTTTTATACTGTAAATGTGCAGGTCATGCGGTAAAGAGCTTTTATGCTGTAAATGTGCAGGTCATGCAGTAAAGGGCTTTTATGTTGTAAATGTGCAGGTCATGCAGTAAAGGGCTTTTATGTTGTAAATGTGCAGGTCATGCAGTAAAGGACTTTTATTTTGTTTTCACGGGCGTCTAAATCAAGGACCACAACACAGGCAGCTAATGATACTGCCGGCTGATACAATAATTATTAAAAAATAAAGAAGACAGTATTTTATCGCTACACGCGGGCTCGGAGGGAACACATGATGTTTGTTTTTATTATATTCAGTGTTATTTGATGAATGTCGGCGTTATGATCTATTAGATATGCGCGGATTTATTGAGTCAGAGCTTTAAATGAGGATCATGGCGTTTCAGGAGGGAGAATCGCTCGAATCCTGGCTCAGTACGTGCATTTTGATCATTTCACAACTCATAAGAGATTTAAATTGTATTGCTGTTAAATGTGTTCAATGTATATAGCAATACTGGTCCGTTAAACTCTGTTGTTCAGCGAAATTAAAAGTCATACTACGGCGAAGGCTTGGCTTATGAATATTAACCAACTCATTCTGATGTTGCCTGGTAACCTTCATGTAGCACGCAGGACCTCTTCTAATTAATATTCATAAACCAAGCCTTCACCATAGTGGGATTCTTTATCAACGTCTGTCATTCAGCCAATGAATAAGTCCACTTCGTGTACGTCATTAGTCCTAATTAATATTCATGACAAGCCTTCACAATAGTAGGATTGTTAAATGCAGCGTTTATAATGTGTTTAAACAAAGAGCAGCCAATGCGCCCATATAAAACTGCGTAGATTTTGTTTAACATATTGTAGGATTAATTTAATACTCAGAGCTTTAGGGTTTACAGCAGGGATTGCTTGCTAATTATTAATGAGTTATTTTAGCTGATTATTGAGATTTTTTTTTCCATTGTGTCTAACAGTACACTAGTACAAGTTCAGTTTGACAACATATCCAAAAGGTACCATAACAGCACCTTTTTAAAAGGCTACAAACAGGACATTTTCTCTACAGCATAGATTGCAACATTGACGATTTGTTGTTTTCCAAAAGTTGGGGCCGCTTCCTTCTAGTGGCCCCTGGGATCTTCAGTATGTCCCTGATTGTTGTGCCAATGTACCACAGAAATACAACAGGCCCGATTGTTCATGTCCTCCACAGATAAAGCCACACACCCGACAAACCGACAGGAAGACTGGGAATATATAATCGGGTTTTGTGACCAGATCAATAAGGAGTTAGAAGGGTAAGCAGCTGTAATCCAACACGACAGGAAACTAAACGGTTTCGTATGGATTATTTTCTCACTCTTTACGTTTGTAGTCCTCAGATAGCCGTGAGACTGCTCGTTCACAAAATACATTCACCACAAGAATGGGAAGCCCTTCAAGCTCTGACGGCAAGTGTTGTTTTCGTGCTCTTTCACCATTAGTAGGTTTTATTTACAGATCATGTGATGTTTATCTGGTTCCACAGGTCCTAGAGGCTTGCATGAAGAACTGCGGCCGGAGATTTCACAATGAAATAGGCAAATATAGGTTTTTAAATGAGTTGATCAAAGTGGTTTCCCCCAAGGTTGGTGCATCTTTTAACACATTTGACATAATTCGATATAAATGTCTAACCTTAACATGCATTGAACTGACATGTGTGTGTGTGTGTGTGTGTGTGTGTTTCAGTACATGGGAGACAGCGTTTCAGAGAAGGTGAAGAATAAGATCTTCGAGATGTTGTACAGTTGGACGGTAGCGTTTCCCAATGAGGCCAAAATATCAGACGCTTACCAGACGCTCAAGAGACAAGGTGAGAGACACCCGAAACTGGCAAATGTACTTATTTACTTAAAGCGGTGATGTTTTGTTTCATACCAGGTCTTTTCTTCCTCTCTCAGGACTCATAATGTCAGATCCAGAACTGACTGCAGATAAAACTCTCGTTCCGTCTCCTCCCGCACGCCCCAAAAACCCTGTGTTTGACAACGAGGACATGGGGAAGGTGAAACACCTGATGGCATCGTTTGCTGTGTCAGAACAGCTTTGGTTTATATTGAATCATGGTTGCAAACTGCTCACCTTTTGGCTAAGTTTGACATTTTGCAACTGAAATCTGACAATTTTGTGACCTCAGTATAACCGCGGCAGATTGCTTGAACGATTACAGGCCTTTGCACGCCAAATGTGAATTCTCGCCTCTCGATTAACATTTTGGAAAGAAACAATGGGTTCCTATGGAGCCATTCACACCTGGAGCGAATATTCGCACGCCTACAATGCATTGTATTGTTCGTAGGCCTGTCGTGATTATTAAATAACCGTCTGATCACAGATTTTTTTAATCTGTTTATTGTCCACTTTAAATTTCAGTCACATTTTAATGCCCAAATAAGGGAATTTTAGGTTTTGCTTGAGAAACAAGGACTCATGGGTTTAATTGTTATGCTGATGACACACAATTTGACCTTCCTGTCAGGTCTAACGACTGTTGTTCCATCAGTAATCTCATCTCCTGTCTTGAGGAAGTTAAACTAAGGATATCTGAAAACTTCCTCACGCTTAATGAGGATAAAACCGAGGTCGTTGCTTTTGGCTCTTCGTTACTCACGTCTGCAAGTAGTCCAAAATGCAGCAGCTAGACTTCTAACGGGTACCGAGGAAAGAGAGCATATCACCCCTGTTCTCGCTTCCCTACATTGGCGTCCAGTTAGTTACAGAGTTAAATTCAAGGTTGTGCTGTATGTTTATAAGGCCTTGCATGGTTTAGCCCCTCAGTACATTGCTGATTTACTTCATCTACATTCTGCACCCATGTCTCTTCGATCATCAAATCAGTTGCTCCTCTCTGTTCCTCGATCCCGTTTGAAAACTAAAGGTGATCGGGCGTTTGTGGTTGCCGTCCCCAGGTTGAGGAATGCACTCCCATTTGTCGTTATGTCTTCTTCGTCATTGCCCATATTTAAATCTAGATTGAAGACACATTTTTTCTCTTTGGCCTATAATGTTGAGAATTATAGGAGTTTTTTTGTGTAGGTTTTACAATGTTTTTATTAGTTTGTTCTTTTGAACATTTGAAGTTCTATTTAATTCTGTTATTAATGTTTGTAAAACATTGTACATCACTTTGGTCACAACACTTTTAAGCGTGCTTTATAAATAAACTTGAACTAATCAAAGAACATTAAAATAACGTGTGAAAGTGAAGAAATTAGGACAGAAATATTTGTACTGTTGCATAATATAATGTAATGTAATGCAATATAATATAAACATTTTCTACCAAAACAAATATATATAACTTTTTATGAGTTCCAAATGCAACAATGTTATTAATATAATATAAATGTTATTCAGAAGTATTTGAAAGGCTTACAGGGAAATCATATTTCCCTATTTTATTATTTAATTTATATGTTTGAAGTTGAAGGAATATTCAATACAAATTAGCTCAATCGATAGCATTTATTTTGACTCGTCTCTCTTTTCTTTTAACAAAGCAAAAATACGGGCGAGTACTGACGCTGACTATCATCCATAGTTTGAGTTTGAATCCAGGGTGTGCTGAGTGACTCCAGCCAGGTCTCCTAAGCAACCAAATTGGCTAGGGAGGGTAGAGCCACAGGTAACCTCCTCGTGGTCGCTATAATGTGGATGTCACTCTCGGTGTGGTGAGTTGTGTGTGGATGCCGCGGAGAATAGCATGAAGCCTCCACACGCGCTATGTCTCCTGGGTAACGTGCTCAATGAGTCATGTGATAAGACTCCTCAATACTCGGAGACTTGACTGACACACACACACACACACCTGTACACCATCCAACTTTTGGATGCACTGTCTCTCACTGTGCCTATTGTCCTGTTCCTTTTATTAATTTATTGTACTGTCCCGTACTTTTTGCTCACGTTTGGACGTGCACTTTATATAGGTATGTTATTTAGTCTGTGTAGTCTTGTGTGGTTCTGTGTTTGTCCTATGTTGTTTTATGTGGCACCATGGTCCTGGAGGAACGTTAGCGCCACCTTTTGTAAAGACGTGACTGTCCTAAAGGCGATCATTCGCCTCCCTTTTAATGAGGACGCGCCATTCGTCTGCGATTCGTTTCACAATGTTGCGTTTCCTCCAGTGTGCAAAGGCCTTACAGCAACGGTTTGAAATAACATTGAACTAGACCTGCTATCCCTTTTGAAAGCACAGAAATTGTTTATAGTTTAAGACTTTGTTGATCTGTGATTTATGTGCAGTTGTTGGCCGAACTTCTGAGGAGCAAAAACCCAGAAGATCTTCAGGAGGCAAACCGACTCATCAAAAACATGGTGAAAGAGGTGGGATCATCTAAAACAGGTCTAAGGAAGACATTATTAAGATGTTATCCTGACGTTTAAAGTACGCTTATTTGACAGAGTCTATGCTGGACTTCTGAATAAGTCTTCTTTTGTTGTGACATTATGTTCTGTTAGTCCGTTTAACTTCTTTTTTTGGCTGCCGCCAGCAGTTTTTCACTCACACGTTTACTGTACCTCACAGATACAGTAGACTAATTGCATTTAATAATAATATACATGTTTACAATCTTATGATGCACATATGTTTGCTCCATCTCCCTGCAAAATGTCTTAGTTCATTCCACTAGAGGGCAGCAAGACAAATAATGTTTCATCTATCACCTTCCATCACAATATACAGATCTGTAATGTAGGTGGCGCTCTTATGCAGATGAGCACTCGTGCATAGACATCCTATCAGTTTTGGATGGCATGCATATTCCCCAATCTTTTGTCGTATATCTCGGCCTCTGAATGGACTAGAAGCTCAGAGAAAGATCCTCAGATTTGCGATGATATATAACATTTCACTATGAGTAGTTGATAACATATTTTGCAGATGACTTATTGTTAATCATGCTTTTTCTGCTGATCTGCTATTTTGGGCATCCGTGATATAACACTGGTTTACTTTATCAAGCAAGCTCACAGACAAGTAAAAATGGCTCATTTTGAAGAAAACAGCCTAAGGTAAGAGCTGATATGGAGATTTGACTACTTTGGGGCTTACAGAAGCATTTACATTACATATAAATACGTACTTTTATCCAAAGCGACTTAAAAAGAGGAAGAATACAACATAAGCGATTCATCTTAAGAAGACCGTCGTATTACAGAGACGTTGCGATTCTTATTATAACAATTATAACTGTGGTGTTAGGGCAACTAAATAAACCATGCAGTCACATTTCTGAAAACGAGAGCTTTCATTTGATATATGACTTGTCTAAGTTCTATGTGAACAACTTTTATATTCATAAGCATAGTTATACATCTTCACCTCTAGGTGGCGATCATTCGTGACGCAAAGTTTTTAAGTCTTTATTTTGTTATTTTATGTAACATAAACGCAAATGTGATGGTATTCTATGAAAAGTTCAGATTATAAGCATTCAAATGATTCTACATATGAGTGTATGTAGTCTGAGAACTTCAACAATTTAACTATAAACTGATCGTACGCATTTGGCCCCGCCCACTGACCTGCCGGCGGGTCTGTGCAGTCATAGGTTTGTTTCTTCCACAACCTTACTGGAAGAACCAGGTCAAACCAGTTTAAGGCAGCCAAGCTGGTTAACCATTGAAGATGTGTTTTGAAACCTGGTTAACTGGCTCAATCCACATGAATGGGGATGTGGCTGAGGGGTTGCCAAAAAGGTTGACCAAAATGGTGTACTTGATTGATCTTGACCCCACAAGTGAGTAATCAAGCTGATCAACCACCTCAACCAGCTTGCACCAGCTAGAAACCAATTGAAACCAGATACCATCATGTTTTAGCTGGAATGTTCTGTAGGAAGGGGACAAACCGTATTTGAGAGTAAATATGGGAGAGTAAAGCTGTGTCATATGTGCAGGAGGATGCACGGGTACAGAAGATGACCAAACGCATCCACACACTGGAGGAGGTGGACAATAACGTGAAGCTCCTGGGAGAGATGTTGAGTCATTACGACAGGGACCGGTCATCAAACGCTGACCGCGAGCTCATGAAGGTGAGTCTGTATTCTACAAACTTGTTTGTGTATATGAATGAAGAGTCAAACGTACTTACCATCTTATAGAGTCTACACATACTGCGAACAGGGAAGTTTATATTTACAGGGCCTATTAGACGTAATAATGCGGGCTTGTGCTGGAAATACTAAATCGTGCCAGTCTAAGGTGGTCCAGCTGGTTTTTTTAAACAGAGCAGTGCGTTTCTTGTTGGTAAGTGTTAGGGCTAAACAATTATATCTCAATATTTTTCAGCCTATTGACGATATTCTACAGATACACTCTTTATGAAACTTAATGGCCAAATGAAAACGCACTGAAATCATCACGATATTAACGATATTGTGATTTCATTTTGGGGCGGCTGTGGCTCAGGTGGTAGAGCGTGTCGGCCACTAATCACAGTATTGGTGGTTCGATTCTCGGCCCACGTGACTCCACATGCCGAAGTGTCCTTGGGCAAGACATTGAACCCCAAGTTGCTCCCAATGTCCGGCTAGCACCTTGCATGCAGCTCTGCTGTCATCGATGTGTGATCGGGTGAATGAGATGCAGTGTAAAGCGCTTTGAATACCGCTAAGGTTAAAAAGGTGCTATATAAGTGCAGACCATTTACCATATTGGTCAATTTTACATTGTCAGCAAAATTATCTGGATTCAATCGTTAATATTGGATATATAGTCCAGCCCTAGTAATTGGTTAGTTCATAGATCATCTTAGCCAAGGCAGTTTACTAGGTCTAACCAGACTGACCATGACAGTTCACTAGGTCGATCTTCGCCCCGCCGGCTGGCATTAGCCAGCTAAACAATCTCGTACCAGCTTCAACCATCTGGAAACCATGTAAACCTGCTTTCTTAAGGAGAACAAGCAACTAAACAGTGTACAGCTGAGATCATGTAGAGAATCCATAATAAGTAATCTGACAGCAGCAATTCACACGTGACCTGACGTCTGTGCACAGGAGCTGTACGAACGCTGTGATAAACTCAGACGCACCGCTTTCAAACTGGCCACTGAAGCCGAGGACAACGACTCCAGTTTAGGTAAAATTGTTGCCATGCAACCATGAAATGAGACCATGTTGTCTGAGAATGAAAAGCAGATAAGGTAAAGCTTTGATTGTCTGCTTCGTGTTTTCATTTAGGTGATATTCTCAAGGCAAATGATGATTTGTCAAGAGTAATCGGCTCTTATAAACGAATCGTAGAAGGTCAGGCGGATGACAACGAGGTTGAAGATCCCAGACCAGCGACTGGTGAAGGTAATTCAGTGATATCTGTGTTACTGCTTGTCTAGACCTCAAAGATATGCCATTCACAATAATCTCATTGACCTTTTCTCAACGGGAAGACTTGATGACACATCATTTCATCAGGATTTTTCCAACAACAAACGAAATTCAAATATCAACTTTTTCCATTTTCTCTTTTTTCTTTATTCTTCCTTCCTCCTTTCCTTCCTTTTATCCATCCTTCATTCCTCTTACTTTTCTACTTTCCTTAATTTCATTTTCCTCCTTTACTTCATTGTTCCTTCCTTCCTTATTTTCTCCTTCTTTCCTTTATTGTTGTTTTTCTTCTGTTTTATTCCTTCTTGCCTTCCTCCTTTGCTTCATTTATTTACCTCCATCCTTCTTTTCTCCTTTTCTTCATTCATTCTTCTTTACTCTTTCTTCTTTCCTTCTTCCTTCCTTCTTTTTTCCTTCATTGTTCCTTCCTTCCCTTTCCTTCATCTTTCCTCCTTCTTTAATTTCTTCCTCCTTTCTATCCTTTCATCTTCCTTTTCCTTCCCTTTCCTTCATCTTTCCTTTCCTTCCTTCCCTTTCCTTCATCTTTCTTTTCCTTCCTTCCCTTTCCTTCATCTTTCCTCCTTCCTTCCCTTTCCTTCATCTTCCCTCCTTCCTTCTCTTTCCTTCATCTTTCCTCCTTCCTTCCTTCCTTCTTTCTTTAATTTATTCCTCCTTTCCATCCTTTCATCTTCCTTTTTTCCTTCCCTTTCCTTCATTGTTCCTTACTACTTTTCTTAATTTCTTCCTCCTTTCCATCCTTTTATCTTCCTTCTCTCCCGCCTTCCTTCCTTCCTTACTTCCTTCCTTTCCGGTTTTCCTCCTTTGTTTAATTTCTTTCCCTCCTTTCCTTTCCTTCCTACTTTCCTCTCTCAGGATGTGAGACCACAGGCACGCTGATTGATCTGGCTGGTCTGGATGAACCTTCCTCTCCCACAACAGTCCCACCTCCTGCTCCTCCTCCGCAGGTCTCCTCCACCAATCCTATGGCCTCTTCCATCCCTGTGCTGCCACCTCCTCCTCGCCGATTGGGTGGCGGTCACGGCAGCCAAACAAGCAGCCCCAATCACAAACCCCCGGAGCAGCAAACATCCCTCTCACTTTTGGATGATGAACTCTTGTCTCTAGGTAATACATATTTTTAGAATTGGTGTGTGACTGCCTTTGATGTATCATTTTAACATTTATATGAGTAGATATTCTTTATGTTTATATGAGGCTGAACATGCTCCCTGAGGTATGACATCACATACATCATTTTTAGGACTGAATGATCCGCCCTCTGTGCCAAACAAAGCAAAGTTGGATGAATTATCTGGTCAGTGGACCTCCTTACAGGTAAGGTACACTGTCAGTTATACAATGACTTTCAGAAGGGTCGACTCTTTAAGGGTTTTTAAAAGTAATCTGTTATCTTTGGTCTTGTGCAACCAAAATGTCAACTGGCTTAAAGATGTTCTTATAAGTTTTATATATATATATAATTTGAGAGGAAATGGTAGGAAATATGTTAAAGACCTTTCCTGACATTCTGTACTCATTTTGATGGTATTCCACAAAAATAAACGTTTAGACTCATTTGTGATCTGACTTCTGTGGTTACTGGTCATTGTAGTATTAGTTAATGCGTATAATTCAAACTGTAAATAGACCTGAAATAAATGCCTGTAATTCACAACCTGTTTGTCTCACAAAAATGTCTTCCCATCAGGCTTCTGATCCAGGCCTGGACCTGTTTGGGAACATCTCGGCACCAAGCTCTGTCTTTCCAAAAAAACACACACCCGCACAAACCTCACACACACCTGCTGTGAGTCAGGGTTTGCAGGATCTCTCCATGCTAGACTTCACCGGAGGAAAGAGGTGAAATGCATCTCATGAGTGGAGTTACACATTTACACTGTAGGTGTTGGTGTCCTGCATGAGGGATTTGTTTGTTTGTATCTTGAACTTCAAATGAATGGAAGCTAGAAATTTGAATGGATGAATTGTAGATGTCAAACTGGGTCAAGAAACACACGGAGGCTGAGGGATATTACCAGTTTGTCCATAGCTTTGTTCCAAACCCTACAGAGCTGCCTACCTAGACAGCATTTTTACAGTTACTAGCACTAGAATGTGATTAGCTAACCGTCCTGAGAAATCAGTTATCAATGACTCAATGAGTTTGTAATTTGACCATACTGAACCACACTCGATTGGAAATGCTACCAAAACCATTACTCGGCGTGCTCAGAACCGTTTGGCTCGATGTTGGAAAAGTGGCTAAAGTCGCACGTGGACCCATTTTGGTGTTATTCTATCCATCTTTTTCCTGAATGCAGAAGAGATCCAAGATTCAAAACAGAAGCCATTTTTAGTTTTCCAGTCTCTAGTGTTTTCAATGGCATCTGCATCTATTTTTAGTGGATAATGGGATGTTTGGGATATTTTAAAAACAAATACAAAATTATCCCTTTTTCTCCCAATTTGGAATGCCCAATTCCCACTACTTGGTAGGTCCTCATCGTGGCGCTGTTATTCGCCTCAATCCGGGGCGAGTTGCCTCCGCTTCTGAGACCATCAATCCGCGCATCTTATCACGTGACTCGTTGTGCATGACACCGCAGAGACTCAAAGCATGTGGAGACTCATGCTACTCTCCACAATCCACACACAACTCACCACACGCCCCATTGAGAGCGAGAACCACTAATCGTGACTATGAGGAGGTTATCCTGTGTGACTCTCCCTTCCCTAGCAACCATGCCAATTTGGTTGCTTAGGAGACCTGGCTGGAGTCATTCAGCACGCCCTGGATTCAAACTCGCAACGCCAGGGGTGCTAGTCAGCGTCAATACTCGCTGAGATACTCAGGACCCTGGGATGTTTGGCATATTACATTTGTACAAAAATTGCCAAGATGTCACTCCATAGTGCCAAAACTTTACAGAGTTGCAATTAACATCTTTTGGCAGTGCCTTAGCTGAGAGGGTAGAGGGTAAAAAGCGATGACCCATGGTTAGCTACATTGATATCATTAACTACTTATTACGAGTTGTTATGACCACCAACAACTGCACAAGTTGAGCCTGAACTCATGTTTACTTCATCCAACACTTAAAATGGTTGCTGTTCTCCATCTAGATCGCTTGTTTTGGTAGACATATTGGTTCTTATGGAGACCAAAACCAGCAAACAGCCAATCAGAATCATCATGGTGCCACCCAGTGGTTGGTCAGGACAACTGTGGATAGAAATTCATATTTTCTAAACCCTAGGACATGAACAGAAGAATCTCAGGGTTACAAATGTTGCTGTAATTACAATATGAGTTGGTCTAGTCTCCTGTGTGCTTCATTTACACATAAGAGTGATCGTTATCTTTCACTTTTGAGGATCCCTTCCTTAAAATATCCTCTGTAGACAGCGTGGCAGCTCAGTATGGTTTGAAACAGTCCATATCTTCACAGGCTATCTGTGTTCATCTGAATGAGATTTAAAGTACAACACAGTATGTCTTACTCTGTCTCAGTAGCATCCCTGGTCTGAGCGGTATCGCTGGAGGTAGTTTTGGTCTTTCTGGATCTGTAATGAGCTCCACAGTGGCCCCTCTGCAGCCCATTAACCCTTTTGTGCGTGCTTCGGTGCCCGGCTCGCCCGCTGTGGCCCGGGCTCAGGCAGTGGCGGGTGGATCGGCTCCAGGCAGCCCGTACTTTCAGCCCTTCTCTTCCCCATCTCACTCACATCAGAGCAGCCCAGCACGGAGCTTCGAGCCCAGCCTGTCCAACCTCCATGTCCCCCTCGAATCTATCAGACCCAGTAAGTGAACACCTCACGAACATTTCACTATAACGCACAGGCGAATGTTTATTTGCATCAAAACCTAGTTACAATTCAGTCGATTGCTTTCAAGTGATCAACACCAGACACCAGACCCACTAAGACCAAAAACCAGATACCAGACTACAATAACCCAGAACTAAGACCAGACCTCCAAAGACCCAGAACTAAATTGATACCAGCCCTGATTAAACTAGACTGATACCAGTTCTCCCCCTCAAGACCCAGACCAATACCAAACCTCTCTAGTCCCAGACCCCATAAGACCCACCAAGACTAGACTTCCCCAAGTCCCAGACCAAGAATAGACCCCATAAGAAGCACATCAAGACTAGACCACCCCAAATCCCAGACCAATGTCAAATACCATAAGACTCACCAAAACTAAATCCCCAATGAGACCAGGAGCAAGACTAGACTCCATGAGACCAGACTTAGACCAATACCAGCCAACATAAGACATAGACTAAGACTAAATCCCCCAAGACCTAGTCTGAGACTAGACCCTAGTAGACACATACCAAGATTAGACCCCCCAAGACCCAGACCAAATCTAGACCCCCGCAGGATCCAGTCTAATACCAGCCCACTCAAGTCTCAGACAAATACCAGCCCTCATAAGACCCACCAAGACTAGACACCCCAAGACCCATACTAAGACTAGACCCCATTAGACACAGACCAAGATAAGATCCCCAAGGACCCAGACCAAGTCTAGACCCCATAAGTCATAGACCAAGACTAGACCCCCTCAGGACCCAATCTAATATCCAGACCACTCAAGTCTCAGACAAATACCAGCCCTCATAAGACCCACCAAGTCTAGACACCCCAAGACCCATACTAAGACTAGACCCCAATAGACACAGACCAAGAGAAGATCCCCAAGGACCCAGACCAAGTCTAGACCCTATAAGACATAGACTAAGACAAGATCACTCAAAATCCCAAGAATAAACTCCCTCTGAGACCAGGACCAACACAAGACTCCATAAGACCCATCAAGACTAAACCCCCCAGGACCCAGACCAATACAAACCCTTCAAGTCCCAGACCAATACTAGACCCCATAAAACCACCTATACTAGACCCCCAAAGACACAGAGCAAAATCGATCCCATCAAGTCCCAGACAAATACCAGACCTCATAAGACCCTTCAAGACCCATAGCTAGACCCCATAAGACGCATGCCAAAACTAGACTCCCCCCCTCCAGGATCCAGATCAATACCAGGCACCTTATGTCCCAGACAAATAGAATAGCCCGTAAGACTCGCCAAGACTAGATTAGTGGATCTCCTGGGAGGTTTTTGCCATTGTAAAGTGACGTGCTGCTCATCTCCTCAGGTAAAGTGTTGCCCGTGACGGTTTACGATAAAGATGGAGTACGTGTTCTGATGCACTTTGCGATGGACTGTCCGCCGGGTCGACCTGATGTCTTGGTCATAGTGGTGTCTCTGCTCAACACAGCGCCGTTACGTGTGACGAATATATTGCTACAGGCAGCCGTGCCCAAGGTACCTCATCTCCAGCTGTAAATGCAGCCTTATATGTTCACATGATATATTCACGTCACTTTGTTGAGAAAGTGTCTGCTAAGATCATTAGCTTAATAACTGTGTCTCATTAGAGATGAATGAATCGTTCTGTGGAATCGGTTCTTTTTAATGTTTTGGTTGAACCAATTCTGTAGGGCGTAAAACTGAGGTGGGCGACATGTTGGAACTTTCTTACATTCAAAGTAAAATGATGACTTCTGGAAGTCTTACTGAGCGATGATTCAAATTATTCAGTAAATTGTGTTGTTTTTTTAACCCTTGTGCGTCAATAAAGAAGTTACTCAAGGACCGTAGAGGACAAAAATATCTGCATTAAAAAAACTGCCATATTAATATTATATATTAATATTATTTGTATTAATATTTAATTAATAATATTATATCCTGATTATAACTACCAAATATTCATTCATTTTCAGGATTTTAACCCTTTAAATGCCATTTGTTTATATAATGCCACTGTTGTTTTTTTTACACACACACACGCATACACACTCACACACACACTCACACTCACACACATATACACACACACACACACAAACACACTCTCTCACACACACACACACTCTCTCACACACACACACACACACACACACACACACACACACACACACAAACACACTCACTCTCACACTCACACACTCTCACACACACAAAAACACACACACTCTCACAAACACACACACACACACACTCACACAAACACACTGTCACACTCACTCTCACACACACACACTCTGACACACACTCACTCTCACACACACATACACTCACACACACACTCTCACAAACACACACACTCTCACAAACACACTCTCTCACACACACACACACACACACATACATACACACACAAAAACACAAACACACTCACACACACACACTCACACACACACATACACACACTCTCACACACACACATACACACACTCTCACACACATACATACACACTCACACACACACACACATACATACACACTCACACACACACACACACACACACACACACACACACTTGTATCTGCATCATGTATTCAGTTGTCCTGCAGGTCTCTATAATACAGCAAACAGAGAATAGGGGGAAAGCTTGTATTTGCTCCACAGGATAAACATGAGGAAAATGGCGCCATCTGGTGGAAAATATTAAAAATGTCATTTTGAATCCCTGAATGAAAGTATAATATCATAGAATTCATGATTTTATGCTTTAATGGCACTGGGATCAAATATTGCAGTTTTAATGGGGACATTTTTGTCCTGAAGGTCCCGAGTGAAACTATTTTGTGTACACAGTGTGTTATAGATGTATTATAGGAACTGAGGTTGAAATATCAAAATTACCCCAAAAATACTCCCCTTTGGCAAAATGTATGCTGTTGGCATTAAAATAGCCGAAATGATCAAAAGGTCCCAAAGGTCGCACAAGGGTTAAACCGATTAAATTCACCTCGCTAAGATGAATCGGATTTGATCTCTTTTGACTACTGTAACATTTGAATTTACAACCATGCACGGACTGACCTTTCAACTTTTACCCTGACCCCCTGTGTTGTGTTTGTGTCAGTCTATGCGGGTGAAGCTTCAGTCTCCATCGGGTACAGAGATTGCCCCCTTTAACCCCATCCTGCCCCCCGCCTCCATCACTCAGGTCATGCTGCTCGCAAACCCACTGAAGGTGAGAAGATGCATACTCGCGCACACACACATGTTGGTCTACCTATCATTATGAGGACTTTCCATAGACATAATGACTTTTATACTGTACAAACTTTATATTCTATCCTCTAAACCTAACACAACCCCTAAACCTAACCCTCACAGAAAACCTTCTGCATTTTTACCTTTTCAATAAAACATTGTTTAGTATGATTTTTAAGCGATTTGAATTATGGGGACACTAGAAATGTCCTCATAAACCACATTTATAGCATAATAACCTTGTAATTACCAGTTTGTAACTTACAAAATTGTCCTGGTATATCACAAAAACACACACACACTACACACACAGACACACACACACACAGACACACACGCACGCACGCATGCACGCACGCACACACACACACACACACACACACAGAGATAATGATATTTTCTACATCCTAACCCCAATCCTAACCCTGGGTGCACTTTATTTTACAGTATGTGTATTTTACTTACCCAAGAAATACTGAGTAATAGTAGGTAACTACATGTACTCCATATGGGTTAAATTTGGGGTTAGTACCTAGTAATTATACACTTTGTAAATGTAGAACAGTGCTGTACAATAAAGTGCTTTAAAACACTATGCATCTGTTTTTCACTGGCAAATCTCTCCATTATCGTGTGTGTTTCAGGAGCGAGTGCGTTTGCGGTATAAACTGACGTATCTGTTGGGGGATCGGCAGTACTCTGAGGTCGGAGAGCTCGATCAGTTTCCTCCAGCGGACAGATGGGGTTCCCTCTAGGATCTTCCTCTGCTGATCTACATCTGCTCGGCACTGTTTACCTGCTTGATCTCTAAACCGTTCATGCCCAAGTATTTTCATTCATCCGTCCTGTTGCTATTTATTTTGTAATCAGTGTTGTATCGTAGCATCATCCATCAGTATTGTCTGACATGTTTGTGAAAACCCAAAGTAGATATTAGTACAGCAACGCAAAGTCTTCAGATAACACACATGACGGTCTGAACCGGACACGTTTTGGAGATCTTTTGCGGGCCGTTGCTCCCGTAATTCACCACGGTTACCACTATCTCCGCAGAAATGCCATGTTTGCTGCAGCTGTTGTTACTACAGTCAATCTGTGGCAACTTGATATTCTGCAGCACTCGTCAAACAAATGTAAAGGACAGAAACATTTATTCTTACACCGTTTGAAAGAGATATTTATTATTTTACAGTTGTTACAATAACTGGCACTATTCGCAAGAAGCACGTTACTCTTTTAAATCAAACGTATTTCATTTCGACCCAGTTCCCAAAGTTATTTGAAGAAAAACAATCAAATATATTTGTTTTATGTGAAGTATTATGGATAACTACAAACTAGCTAATCTAGACTGAGTGATAGCTTAATTTAACCCTTGTGCGACCTTCGGGACATTTGTGTCTGTTTCATTATTTAGCTGTGTTAATGCCAACAGTATACATTTTGCCAAAGGTGTGTATTTTTGGGGTAATTTTGATTTTTCAACCTCAGTTCCTATAATACATCTATAACACACTGTGTACACAAAATAGTTTCACTCGGGACCTTCAGGACAAAAATGTCCCCATTAAAACTGCAATATTTGATTCCAGTGCCATTAAAGCATAAAATCATGAATTCTATGATATTATGATTTCATTACGCAGCTTAAAATTTTTAATATTTTCCACCAGATGGCGCCATTTTCCTCATGTTTAGCCTGTGGAGCAAATACAAGCTTTTCCCATATTCTCTGTTTACTGTATTATACAGACCTGCAGGACAACTGAATACATGGTGTGTGTGTGTGTGTGTGTGTGTGTGTGTGTGTGTGTGTGTGTGTGTGTAAAAACAACAGTGGCATTGTATAAACAAACTTGCATTTAAAGGGTTAAAATCCTGAAAATGAATGAATATTTGGTAGTTATGATCAGGACTCATTATAAGTGAAAATAATATTAATATATAATATTATTATGGCAGTTTTTTGACATGGACATTTTTGTCCTTTAAGGACCTCTGAGTAACATTCTGCTATAGATATATAGGATTATAGGGTATAGAGATACAGCTCATACAATATTTACTTGCATTTTCAAAGGTTAAGCACCTTCCACTGATACTTTTAAAACATATTAATATGTATAAAATTAAGAAGTTGGCTGACCTATTTTCTTTTAAAGTTTAAGACCCTGTTTTGTACCTTATTTGTTCAAAGTAACAACTGGAGTAACTGGTATTTTTGCGGTAACTACGGTTACTGTGGTGAGGTCAGCAGCGATGACCGTGATGTGTCGCGTGACCTCGCCGCTGTCTGTGGAGTTTAATTTGACATTATTTTGCACTATTCTGACAGTTAAAGCTGTGCTCTTAAACTCATGAAACCTCAGAGAGAATGTACCTGCAGTGAATGAGTCACACCGCACAATGATGCTTTTAGTGTTTTATAGTTCATCTGTGTCTGCGTTTATTTATTGCTGTGTTACTCAGCAGATATTTTTGAGGTCTCTGATCGTGAATGGCGTTTATTGGCAATATTAGCTTTGCTTATTTTATTATCTCACATATTTGCATTTGCATCGCTGCCTCAAGTTTAGCAGAATTGGGTGAATTTCACGAAACCTGTCAAAAACACTTCCAGGTCATATTTCACCATAAAGCCAAATAAAATAAGAACTTCTAGGCAATGAAGTAGAGGTAGACCGATATATCGGTTTCACCGATTGATCGGTGCCGATAGTTGCCTTTTTTAATTATTGTTAGAAATCTGTGCCGATAGTTTTTTCATAATTTCACAGCAAGAATCCCCGATGTGTTTCGGGCTTGTTGTTTATACCTAAAGGTCCCACGTTATGCTCCAAATCGTCACTTGGTTTTTCGGATTATTTGGGGGATTTTGGTTAAAAATAAACTGCATCTGAGATTTTATTCATTTAGGACTCTTTGTCTGTGCCCATCTTACTCAGAAAAGAAATATACGTTTAGTTTTTTTTGACTTTCTAAAAATCGATTTTAAAAACTTTTTTAGGTTTTCGGCCTTTCCGACCACCGTAGTTATCGGTATCGGCACGATTCACCATCGTTCGACCTTTACAATGAAGCCTCCGTTAACATTTATTTCATTGTGACTAATTTAATGTCAATTAAACAAATTTTCACCCAAATCCTCATTACTGTAATGCCAAAAAAAGAGAAGAAAAATACAATTATATACGATTTAAATTGTAGTGTTTATACAGCATCGATGCATTTGTGCTGCCTTAAATATGTTGAATTAAAAAGGAAATCGTGTCTGGACCGGTTAGTTTGAATGTCTATATTACAGGAATGAGAATCTAAAGGTAATTACAACAAATACTACCATAATTGCCATTTAAATGGTATATATTTATGTTGGCGTCATAGCAACGAGAAACATTTTTTTGCATTACTGTGGAGTTTAGACGTCCTTGTGATGAAAGTGGTCACAAAGCAATGAATCCAATTATGACTGGTCCTTAAAATAGGCTTCATTTACTACATGCCGACTTTAGATGATGCAATTGGAGATAAAACAATAAACCGTATTGGTTGGTTGAGATTTGAAGCATAACGCTGAACACTTCACATGAATTAGATTTAAAGCGAGAGGAGCTTAAATGAAGGTTTCCTGATGGATTGGTGCCACAAACCTGCATCAAAGCATTTGGAGTATTTCAGAAGAAACGAGTGAGCAATCAGACTGTTCCAGCATGACATTGACGATGAAAATACACCGCTTTGATCATTTAATGAGTTATATTGCACCAGTAATGGGGGGTCACATGATTTCACTGAAGTCTCTTGTCCTCAGTGTTTGATGGCCAAACCGAATCCTTATGTTACGCAGAAATAGATCAAAAGACATCCATGTTGAATTCAATTAGCATAGAAATAAACAAGAGTAAAGGACCAATGCGTGTTGCTGTTTTGAGAAGGTATTTCATGCTGTATGTTCTCAAGATAAAAACAAAACGATTAACTCGATCTACAGGTTTGTACACCTCAACAACTCTTTGTAAAGAACTTTGCAGGGCCGAATTTCATTTTTACACGATGAATGTTTGATTTCATGCTGCTTCTGAACTCTTGATGTGTCCTACTCATTGCCTGAGTGTTTTGAAAGTTGACGGTGTAGAGTGCAGATATGTGTGTGTGTGTTTGACCTGGATTTATACATGTTACTCATGTCTGTACAGTAAACCGTCCACACCATAATGCATGCAGAATAAAATATTTAAGCAGATCATTGGGAAGTCTGTATGTTATTTGAGTCCCTGAAGTCCACTTATAATGTCGGTCATAATTTCGTTTTTCATGATCATATTCCACACCCTCACTGACCCTCACAACGTACAATTGAACAGGCAGTTTTTGGTGCTGTACCTTTAAGACTTCTGTATGCAAATTAGCTCTGTGATGACTGGCTGAAGTCTGCATACGGGCGTATCAGTTGCTGAATATGTGAATGTGGGCTGTCATGTGTTAATGAGCTGACAATCATTGTGATGTCATAATCAAAAAGAGTTCTTGTTTCAAAAGTGCAAAACAAATCAAACTATTCCCCATAGATGGGACATTATTAAAAGAAAAATGCATCAGAATGGCAAGCGTTTTTGCAAATATTGGACAACATGTATAAAAAGATGTGTTCACCAGCTTTATTTGAATTATATACAGTACACAAAGACAACGGAATAAAGAGCTGCCCGCTGGTATCCAACTCATGTTTCTATCGTTCCTTCTTTCACGATGGCCATGGCGAGATTTCGGGCCAGAGCGAGTCGCAACAGCTCCATCTTTGTGGACTCTATGTCTTCTTCCTGAAATGGATAAACAAACTCAGAACAATCCTCATTAACAATTAAAAGTGTCATTTCTGTGTTGAGTCGCGGTACCTGTGCCGTCTGGTTTGGGTCGTTGGCTCCTGATGTCAGTTCCTCAAGACAAGACATGAGCTCGTATGTCTGATCCACAGAAAATATCACCTTCAAACGCAAACATACAGCGATTCAACACATGAAAACAATACAGCGGGAATGAACTGAACGTGGAATGACATTTGGAACAACATGCTTTTATTTTTGGTTGAACGATCCTTTTAAAGAGTTCTCATTGGTGAAGTTTAGCGCAATCAATCTTGTCCTTGCAGGGGTCTGGGTAGCTCAGCGAGTATTGATGCTGACTATCACACCTGGAGTCGTGAGTTTGAATCCAGGGTGTGCTGAGTGACTCCAGTCAGGTCTCCTAAGCAACCAAGTTGGCCCGGTTGCTAGGGAGGGTAGAGTCACATGGGGTAACCTCCTCGTGGTGGCTATAATGTGGTTCTCGCTCTCGGTGGGGCGAGTTGTGCGTGGATGCCGCGGAGAATAGCGTGAAGCCTCCACACGCACTAGGTCTCCATGGTAACGCGCTCAACAACCCACATGATAAGATGCGCGGATTGACTGTCTCGGACGCGGAGGCAACTGAGATTCGTCCTCCACCACCCGGATTGAGGCGAGTCACTACGCCACCACGAGGACTTAGAGCGCATTGGGAATTGGACGTTACAAATTGAGGAGAAAAGTAAATAATTTCCTTGTGTTTTTGTGAAAGGCTCGTTTCTCGCACCTCTTTCTGCTCCAGTAGCGGCAGTGCGTCAGTCAGCAGTGTCATCCACAGACTGCGGGGGGCGATCTTCGCCGTCATGAGTGACAGCAGGAGTTTCGCTGCATCTGCGAATCGCTTTTCACCATAAAGCCGGTGGAACTCACGGTACTTTCCTACGAAAACACACAAAAATCACACTCTTAAGGCCCAAGTATAACTCATTTGTCCTTGCTAATGATAAGCTATATTCGTCATCACAGGGACTGTCATGCGCGTGGCCCGTGCGCATCGTAGCGCATGCGCCTGCCAATGATGGTGCTAAAAGTGCGTGACCGTGTGCGATCCGGAATGCAGAAAAACTAAGTATACACGAGCATTTGGTGACATACTTATGGATAAATAATCATTTTGAACTACACTAATAACCCAATGTTAGTGCTTCGTTTTCAAATCTATATTTATTTGTTACTTCTCTCGATTTAACGATTTAATTTGGTGCGATTAAAGGCGCTGTAAGTGATTTTAGCCGTTCTAGAATTTCCACAAGCTGAGCTGTTGACTTAGCCACGCCCCCTCTTTCCAAAACCCCGCACTCCAAAGATACCAAATGAGATTTATTAAGCAGAAGCAGTTGTCAAAAACAAGTGGCAAAACAGCGCCCTCAACTGACAACTGTAATGAGCAGCGTGGCATAAAAATGGAATTCAGCCTAAATAAAACGAAAAACTGCAACTACAATAATATGGGAACATAAGAAATGATTGACAGGCAGAAAGCATCACAGAACATGGCCCACAACACATTTTGAGTCTAGAGCTGTCACAGAAACCGGCGAGATATCTCATGACACTTGGAGTAGGGAAAGTTTTTGCATACACTTCCATGAAAAATCAAAATCGTTTACAGCACCTGTAAAGGCGTGGCGGCCACACATACCTTCGACATTTTAATGCTGCACTTTATCCTCGCCACTAAAATGATATTTGTCCTTTGTGAATATTCAGTGCAGTTGAGTACGAAGCACCGCCCACAACGAGGCCACCGCCAAACCAAGCAACTTCCTATTGGTCGATTTCGCCTGACAAAGTTCACCAAACTCGAACTCAGTGCGAGGAAATTCTTCGCCACTGGAAGTCCGTTGCTCTAAATACACGATCGCACAAATTCCCATAGAGATGACCGTTTTTCATCAGCAGAAATTCCCCACGTGAAGGTATTTTCTTTGCATATATACTTTTACTTTTTTTTTTCACATATCCCAGCTAAGCTGGGGATTCGTCCGCCCCCACCCAGATTGAGGCGAGTCACTACGCCACCACGAGGACTTCAAAATTTAGGAGAAAAGGGGAGAAAATCCCCCCTAAAAAAGCCAGATGGGATTAGGTCAATAATAGCGTTTTGTTCAATGATATGGAAATAAAACAAACAATATTGAGACTTTTAAAGCACGTTTTTGTATCGTGTAAATGCTATACTTGTCTGTTGCCACAATATATGTATATGATGTCATTGATCTTTTTGTTATTAAATATATTATTCAAATAGTTACATGCTAACGTGTCAACATCACCCTAAAACAATGGCTAAATATCAATGTGACGGTTCATTAGCATTAAACAACAGACCAAGCACTCAGCTGAAAAGAACATTCATATGCAAGTCATTACATTTTGACGAAAGGTTACAAAGATAATCTTTTTTGTTTCATTGGAGTAACATGCAGTGTTTGTGCTCCATTCAAAAGGTTTATTTGTGATTTATTAAAACCAGAACCCCTCTAGCATGATATCATATCCACCCCTATTGTGACCGCAGCTTGTTACTCTAGATGTGATTCTTCAGTCTCTCATCAGTTGTACCTAAAAATGTGAGTCTGTCACTGAGGAGCATGGCAGGACCCAGATTATCCAACAGATCCAGATCAGTGAAAAAGCCTTTATTACTGTAATCCTGAAGAAACCTGCATAACACACACACACACACACACGGGTTAGGGAAAAATCGATATAATAATATTACATTTCATGCGACAGATAGACAGACGGTTTAACCTCTCAGATATGAGTGTAGCAAACGCAGCGTCTTTGGCTCTGATGCTCCAGGAGAGAGCAGAACCCAGTCTGTTGTTCCTCAGAGCTCTTTTAGCCATGATCTTACAGATACTGCGCACTGAAACACACACACACACACACACACACACACACACACACACACACGGTGTGAGGATGGGCAGTGAATGGGCGTTTCAGCTAGTTACACCAAACAAACTAACTCACCCTGTTCACTCATCTGTCGGTCTTCACAGACACGCAGGACTTTAATGGCTTTGCGTTCTGTGTCGAGTGGAACCCTCTCGATCTGCAGCTCCAGATACACACGACCAAACTCAGGACAGTGATCGAAATAATCCACCGCCAGCTGCCACAGACTAACACACATACACAATTATTACCAATTACTAGTACTTTATAAAACGAGATAACTTGCGTTTACAATTGAACATTTAAATCACCTGTGATGTGTGAAGAGGCCAGATGCATACTCCAAAACTAGAAACTCACGCAGGTTAGACCCAAAACTGCAAACATATATAAAAATAAAATAAAACACAAAACAGTTATGGGTGTTATATCGAACGAAACCTTCCTAAAGACCCAGAAGTGGATTTGGATCTTTGGTCTACTGTAGAGGTCGACTGATATATCGGTTTTACCGATATTGTAATGCATTGTAGATAATTGTCAGACTGGCATGACACCAAATTTAATTTAAATTTTTATGGTTATTATTGGGATTTTTATCAGTTTTACCAATATATTGGTGCCGATAGTTGCTTGGAACGATCCGTTTTTAGCAAAAATCAATGCAAAATAAATAAATTAATTATATATATAAATAGATAGATTTTATTCCTCCATTTCTGCCGCAGGAGTCGTCTCCCATTAGAACTTCTTGGTTTTACAGTACAACAGCGGCCTCTAGTGGTGAAATAAAAACAATCACTGACTCCGCATGGAGTTTGTTGTGCAACGTAGCAACTACTATTGATGAATGATAATCTTCTGTTGATTAATTACTGTTAAAAACAAGGTTTTTGACATAGGAATGCAAATTAGATGACAGAGGACCTAGACTCCATGCAATATTATTAAACCAGTTACTAGGACCAAAAATTGTCTTTGTTTAACTGGAGAAAGTCATTGTCCATCCAGCATTTCACATCTTTCAGACACACAAAAAGAGATTTAACAGACACATCATCACCATCTTCAACGGGAGGTACATCTGCATATCGTCAGCATAAAAGTGATATGAAATCCCTTATTTTCTAAAAACAGTACCCAGGCGAAGCATATATAATGAAAAGAATACTGGTCCTAAAGTGGAACCTTGCGGGACCCCACAGGTGATCGAAGCTGAGGGTGACACCAAGTTTCATACTGTATTTATTAGCCTATGACAATGTTTATATTATAGTCTTTATATTGAAATACCTTGTAGATGAATGTAAGAGTGCATGTCACCAAATTCTTTTTTCTTTCGGTTTATTGATTGGTTTTAACCAATATTTCGGCACAAATAGTTGCTATTTGTAACTATTGGTTATCAGCAAAAATCAATGGCAACAGTATTTTTGTAATTATTATTCCTCTGTTTCTGCCGCAGGAGTCGTCTCCCGTGAGAACTCCTTGATTCAACATTACAACAGCGGCCTCTAGTGGTGAAATAAAAACAATCACTGACTCCGCGTGGAGTTTGTTGTGACTCCTATTGAAGAATGATTATCTACGGTTGATGAATTACTGCTCACACACAGTATTTGTAAACCTATGGCAATGATATAGTGTTTATATTATAATAAATCATAATTGTAAGAGCATGTCATAAAATCTTATTTCTTTCTGGTTATTATTGTGATTTTGATTAGTTTTACCAATATAGCGGCACCAATGGAACGATCGGTTATCAGCTAAAACAAATGCTAATCGTTTTTTTTTTTTTTATTGTTCCTCCATTTCCGGTGCTGAATGGTTCTACAGTAGAACAGCGGCCTCTAAAATCATTGGTAACAGTTTTTATAATAATACATTTAATTTATATTAGCGCTTTTCCAATGATCAAAGCGCTTCACAAACAACAAACCATAAGAAGTAAATACACCAAACACCACAAAACAAGAGAGCCAGAGTCAATCATAGAGTCCGGAGTGAAATTATACTGTTAATCTGCACATATCTGACACAACAGTACAGACAGAATGAGTAGCAGGGGAACAATTACATATCCAAGGTAGTTCCGCATGGAACGGGGGCACCAAGCGACCCGTTTCGCCCCACATCTCGCATGCCACAGAGCCAAGACGAGTGCAAACTCCAGGGCCTCAAATGGCAAACGGGAACACACACGAAGAGGACAGCCACCACGCCATGAAATCTCTCCGTCAGATATGCAGCCGTCCGCAGCAACCACGGCGAGAACACCGCCAGGTAGGCAGGCCGGTGAAGTCAGGTAGGCAGGGTGAGACGCCACACCAGGCTGGTGGAACGGAGCGACCAACCCCCCCACGCACCAGCGGGAACCAGGAAAACAGGCGAATGTCCGTTAAGATTAAATGAATGTCCATTTTATGAATAAGTATCAACTAAAACATAATTTTTATTCCTCTGTTTCTGCAGCTGAAGGAGTCTACAGTATAACAGCGCCCTCTAGAGGTGAAATGAAAAACAATCACTGACTCATGTGGAGTGTGTTGTGCAACATGTCTACTATTGATTCATGCTGATGTACCATTGATGGATAACTGCTCAGTCATTACCGTTTGTCTATGACCAGGTTTACTTTATAGCGTTTATATAGTTACACACTGCAGATGATTGTAAATGCATGTCACCAAATCTCACGTTTTTTGGTATTTATTGGGATTCTGATTGCACAATATATAAAAATTTGGGTTTTATCTTAACTCTGGACTCTTGTTGCCTTTAAAAGACAAATACATAAAGACTTAAACATTCAGTAAATGTATTTTTAAAAACTAATCTGTTATCGCATTGGCAAAATCCACTACCAGTCGACCTCTAGTCTACAGTGTATTTGGTGTAAGAAACCATGTGTAACCATATACAGTAAGTGAACTACAAAATGCCACCTATGGAACGTTACTATAGCCGAATACATGTATGGTATGATGATGTGAGATACGCACTGTAGATTGTGTGACTGCAGGAGTTTGCAGTGATCCAACAGATCGGTCAGATGAGCCACAAACCACCAGTTATTGAGTGCGATGCTGTAGAGACATCAACACGCGTGTTAGCATTGAGTGTGTGCAGAACCTAGTGTTCAGACTAAACACGAGTCAATGTACCTGCAGTCTTTAATGACCTGGTGTATGTCAAACTCAAACGCAGACAGCAGGATGATGTCCAGAGGCTCCAGTGACGCCCGCGGACCCAGAAACATGTTCATACTCGACTGAAACGCACAAACACAAGGTCAGTATTACAGATATTCAGCTTTCTGAAATCCAACCACACAAAACAATGTCACTAGTGCGGTGTGTACTTGTGCGTAGTAGTGCAGATCGGGTGGCTTGATTGTCGGGTGAGAGTAAAGCAATCGGGTCACCAGGAAGTGATACCAGGTGTTCAATAGCTCTCTCTGTTCCAGCAGCGTATCCTCATCACCCACCAGAATCTGACAGAGACAGAGTCACAATGAAACGGCGTTTGTAAAGGTTCTCAGTACAGGTCAGCAGAGGTCAGGACTCTTCACCTTGCAAATGGTCTCCAGGTCACAGTTGCTAGCGAAGGTGTTGTCCTGGAGACAGCGGTCACACTCTTCATGCCAGTGTCTCCATTTCATGTCAAACTCTGTCAGCGTCTGAGTGCCAGTGGGCTACACACACACACACACACACACACACACACACACATTGTAATAACAGAGTATTTGAGTCATGTGGATCACTTTTATGCTGCCTAAATGTGACTTTAGGTCTGTTAAATTGCTGGGCACCCGTTTACGTGCATTATAAGGACCTGACAGAGCTCGATCTTCTTCTAAAAATTTTCATAACCGCATTATGGGGTGAAATATGACGTGGACATGTTTTTGACCGATTTCATAAGATTCACCTTTGAAGCTTTAATGCACTCCATTCATGGAGATGTGTTAAATCCATGTCGTGTCCTGATATACGTACGTTAAATATAGGCATGCTGTGTAACAGAGTGTCCATGCGCTTGAACACAGAGCTGCTGTCTGCCCGCAGAGACGCCTGTTTAGACAACACCTGCCGAGCTTCATCCATACGTCCCTGCAGAACCAAACTAATCACCTACAGTAAGAAAGACAGACAGTGAATAGAATGACACAGAGGAGTACTGATGCATGGACTCTCAGGAGGTCATGTGCTCGTACCACTTCCCAGTAGGACTGATGTCGGGTGGGGCTGTCGCTCTGCAGCACGTCTCTCGCTTTGGCATCCACATCAGACTTGTGTAGACGCACCCAGTCCAGCAGGTGGAGCAGCAGTGAGCCGGCTATTTTATGGTAAATAAATTTGTCAGGGGCAGTTCACACCGAACAAACACGTTTTTGTATCCTACGCTGCTTTTCTATATAAACATGCACTAAATGGACATCTTTGACTATTGTGGCATGTCATACGGGGTTCACTTGTATCTCGCTTTTAGACGCTGTGCATAGTTTAGAAGAACTTCAACTCAACAAATGAGTAGGTAAGCGGTCTCAAATAAAAAAAAGGAACCTCCGCTGGCATGCATGACTGTGAATAAAGAACATGTCCAAACCACTCCCATGATTAGTTTTAACCAATCGTCCACGTTCTGCAACTATACGTCTGGCGGAGGTCGCTTACAGCAGCTTTAACTGAAATGGTTTTACAGGAATCTGGCTTCTGGATATCTTTATCAAGTCTTTACCTGGAGCTGCATCAATGAAGAGCACCTCACACAAGTTCCAGATGAGCTCAATAGCCAGAAGAATAGACACCTGGAGAAGGAGAGAGATAGTTAAAGTGCAACAACAGATAGTTAAAGACAACGTGCAACAACATTTGCTATGTATTTCTCCCTTCTCACATACCCTTCCGTTAGGTATGTGTTAGCTGAGCAGCTACTTTTGATATGCATGGGAATGTTATTTGTATTATTAGGGGCCAAGCACCAAAGGTAAATGGTCTGCACTTATATAGCGCTTTTTTTTAACATTAGAGTTGCCATGCAAGGTGCTAGCCTGCCATTGGGAGCAACTTGGGGTTCAGTGTCTTGCTCAAGGACACTTCGGCATGTGGAGTCATGTGGGCCGGGAATCGAACCACCAACCCTGTGATTGGCAGCTGTTCCGCTCTACCACCTGAGCCACAGCCACCCCTGCATTGTGTTGGGTGCATTGGCAGCCCAGTGAAACACAAGTAGGGTTATGCTGAAATTTGGCACACTGATAAAGGACCGTTTCAAATGTAAATGAACAATATTTGGAGTCTCTATCTCATAACCTCTAGTGCCACCAACAGTTCAAAGTTGCACTTCAGCTTATGCTAATGCTAATAACTGTAGGGCCTAGAAACAATGTAATTTTTTCCTCTGATTCCTTGGCTCATGCCAGGTCGAATGGACACCATGATTACAATTTCCACCCGACTAGACTTTCCACCGTTTAGGCAATTTTTCGAACCCCTTCTAGACCGTACGGCCAATTCACTCTAAATTTGGCGTGTATCATCTAAAGACACTCGTGAGAAAAAGTTATGGATTTCAGAATGATGGACCAAACCGTTCTCGTATACCGCTTCAACGAATTTCATGGCGAGCATGGCAAAATGGACACAAGGCTGTCTCTTTGCAATACTTTAGCATATTGACATGGAACTTGGTATATGTCATCATAAGCATGACCTGAGGGCACCTGCAGTTTTGGCACAGTGCCACCAAGTGGTTAAAAAAAAAGGCTATTTTTGCATATTCTAAATTGTTTGGACTAAACTCATGAGACTGGCCTCTTTAGATTCCTAGGGGCATATGGAGTCAAATGACACCAAATTTGCAATAGTCGGCCAAACCTCCTGTCAGCCACTTCCTAGGCCGTACATCTGATTTGCATGAAATTTCCATTGTATCATCCAGGGATACTCATGACGCAAAGTTATGAAAAGCTTTTTGTTAGACCAAACCGTTCTCGTGTAATGCATAAATTATATGGCAAGATGCCAATAAGGATCGAAGGCAGTATCTCATTAACACTTTGGCGTATTGACGTGTTTTTTTCACCACTCTGCTTAAAATGTATTTAATTCTCAATTCAATTCAAATGTTTGTCATTTGTGTGCTTGGCTTCATTATTGCTTATGGCAGCTTTATGCATTATTGTTATTAAAATACCCATAATGCAAATAGTTTCAGTTGTTGTCACTCAAATAAATAGGGTTGATTTTGATTTCATGTTGACATCTGAAGCGTGTTTTACATGATTTGTCAGTACCTGATCTCCATACTGTGATGCTAGAGAACCATCTTGAGTTGCAACTGGAAATAGAGGGATGGGTGAGAGAATCTGAATCACTTCGGCTGTTAAATTGAATCAGCATCATGTGTGATGTGATTGATTACCTGCATTCTGCTGCAGCTCCTCCATACAGGCTCTGATCACAGACCTGTAGTTCTTACTGATACTGACAAACCTGCAGGAAACATCAACAGATTGATCACTCGCACTTTAAAAGCACATCAAAAGTGGTTTAACAGGTTTTGCACTCCCTACCATTTTAAAATTTTTACAACCTTCCTAGTTATTTGTGATTACTGCATAAGGGTTTTTAAAAGGATTGGTGGTGGCGTAGTGGGCTAAAGAACTGAACTGGTAATCAGAAGGTTGCTGGTTCGATCCTCACAGCCACCACCATTGTGTCCTTGAGTAAGGCACTTAACTCCAGGTTGCTCCGGGGGGATTGTCCCTGTAATAAGTGCACTGTAAGTCACTTTGGATAAAAGCGTCTGCCAAATGCATAAATGTAAACTGAAGTGCTGATAAAGCTGCACATACATGCACAAGGGAACTTTGCATGGTTTGAACAGAATCCAACTTCACCAAAAGGGAAACAAATCACCTTAATGGTGACTTCACATGAAAAAACTAATTACAGCAAAACAACATCAATCAAGAATACTAAAATCTCTCTGAACTCCTAATAACAACTGATCAAATGCCCCAATAAGTTCATTTTGACCAAACAAACGTGCTTAAAATTATGCAAGCGCAAGGGCGTATGGGTATTCCCCACATCCTCAGGTTCAGAACTTGATTATTTGAGTTAGAACTTAAAATCTTAATTTGATGGATTATTAGGCCAAATATTATTCAATTATTAATTTACTTGATCACTCAAGTAAATTCAATCTTGAGTGGATGTGGCTCAGGTGGTAGAGCGGGTCGGCCACTGATCGCAGGGATGGTGGCCCACATGACTCCACATGCCGAAGTGTCCTTGGGCAAGACACTGAACCCCAAGTTGCTCCTAATGGCAGGCTAGCACCTTACATAGCAGCTCTGCCATCATTGGTGTGTGAATGGGTGAATGTGACACAGTTTAAGCACTTTGAATACCATTAAGGTTAAAAAGGCGCTACATAAGTGCAGACCATCACCTTCAAGATATATTTTATGTTGAACACATGAATGCAAATTAAGAAAAGCTAAGAGAGTAGAAGTGATTCATTTTCATATGTTATAGTTGCTAAGCCAAAGAATAGTTTTTTGTTTTTCCCCCAGTGTACTGTACACCAGAACAATCCATACAGAATAAATATATTGAACATAAAAGCATAAAAACAAATTAGATTTCACTCCGGCTTACATGTTTTGCAATATCTAGCAATGAAACATTTTCAAGCAGAGCATAACCAGAAAATGCCTCGTTTACTTCAGAAATTATAATGGATTTTAAGGTCGTATTAACTTGAGTTTCAATGAAATCTGGACACAAACACTCACTGTGTCTTCTTGTTTTTGCTCGGCACGTCCTCGTTAATTTTCTGCAGCCCTACAAAAATGTGATGAGACTCGTTGAAGAGTTTGCGCAGGATCGGAGAGCAGATATCTTCATCTTTCCTCACGATGTGGACGAATGGAGAGCCTGCAGATTTCGGACCTGAACAGGAAAACAGATCAGACCGGCTGTGTCAAGATATTTAACTGTATATTTCACATATACACAAGGGAGCGGTTTATCCGGGGAGAATAATACCTTGCAGTTTGTAGTTTGTCTCGTAGGCTAACAGATCTCCAGGACCCCACTCGAACCCCAAGTGCTTCTGATGAAAGCCAACACCAGGAATATGCTGCAGAAAATAAGAACATCAAAAACACGATTAATGCTGCTCTAAATGTTCCACCATCATTCTGTGTATGTGTGTGTGAACATATGACAATGTGTGTTACCACAAGCAGACACTCACAAATAAATGACCAGAAATGACTATATGAATATATTGTAATCTATAGTTCCACCATGAACATATGGTAATCATTCAGCATTATTATAGTATTTTAGGGTTACTGAATGATCATCTGGTACCTTCACTATACCAGAAACTCAATTATTCTGCATCAGACATGACACAATTTATTAACATTTCCACAGAGACCTGTAGAAATTAATTTAGACATCATAGTAAAAGCATATATGAACAAAAAGCTCTAAAAAGCCATGTTCTGAGGTAGTACCATTTCTGAACATATACCATAATATTCTCTGGAGTACCACATACAGCTGAGGTCAGAAGTTTACACACACTTTGGTATTTGGTAGCATCGCCTTTAAATTGTTTAACTTGGGTCGAATGTTTTGGGTATTCTTCCACAAGCTTCTCACAATAAGTTGCTGGAATTTTGTCCCATTCCTCCAGACAGAACTGGTGTAACTGAGTCAGGTTTGTAGGACTCCTGCTCACACACACTTTTACAGTTCTGCCCACAAATTTGCTATCAGATTGAGGTCAGGGCTTTGTGATGCCACTCCAATATCTTGACATTGTTGTCTTTAACAAAGACAACAAATACTTTGGAGGTATACTTGGGGTCATTTGGAAGACCCATTTGTGACTGAGCTTTAACTTCATGTCTGATGTCTTGAGATGTTGCTTCAATATATCCACATAATTTGTGAAGTGCACCAGTCCCTCCTGCAGCAAAGCACCCCCACAACATGATGCTGCACCCCCATGCTTCACGGTTGAGATGGTGTTCTTCGGCTTGCAAGCCTCACCCTTTTTCCTCCAAACATAACGATGGTCATTATGGCCAAACAGTTCAATTTTTGCTTCATCAGACCAGAGAACATTTCTCCAAAAGTAAGATCTTTGTCCCCATGTGCACTTACAAACTGTAGTCTGGCATTTTTATGGTGGTTTTGCAGCAGTGGCTTCTTCCTTGCTGAGCAGCCTTTCAGGTTATGTCAATATAGGACTAGTTTTGCTGTGGATATAGATACTCGTCTACCTGATTCCTCCAGCATCTTCACAAGGTCCTTTGCTGTTGTTCTGGGATTGATTTGCACTTTTTGCACCAAACTACGTTCATCTCTAGGAGACAGAATGCGTCTCCTTCCTGTGCGGTATGATGTCTGTGTGGTCACATGGTGTTTATACTTGTGTACTATTGTATGTACAGATGAACGTGGCACCTTCAGGTGTTTGGAAAGTGCTCAAATGGGTGAACCAGATTTGTGGAGGTCCACAATATTTTTTCTGAGGTCTTGGTTGATTTCTTTTGATTTCCCAATGTTGTCAAAGAGGCACTGAGTTTGACATCCACAGGTGCACCTCCAATTCAGTACTCCTCCTATCAGAAGCTAATTGGCTTATTGTCTAAAGGCTTGACATCATTTTCTGGCATTTTCCAAGCTGTGTAAAGGCACAGTAAACTTGTGTATGTAAACTTCTGACCCACTGGAATTGTGAAAAGTGAAACAATCGGTCTGTAAACAAATGTTGGGAAAATTACTCGAGTCATACACAAAGTAGATGTCCTAAACGACTTGACAAAACTATAGTTTACTAATATGAAATCTGTGGAGTGGTACAAAAATAAAATAGAGTTTGAATTACTTCAACCTAACTGCATGTAAACTTCTGACTTCAACTGTCAATATCATGGTAAATAAATATGGCAATGATACACTTGCGTAGTACCTCCACAAGTGAACTTCAGTGAATATACGTCACTTACATGGTCATTTTCATTCAAATTAACACATGGATCTGAATAAACCTGCACTTACCGTGGTACTGGGCTCCACGTCTAACTCCTCCATAACACCGATATTAAATCTTCCTGATTAATAGAGAAAATTTTCATTTATAAACACGCGCGTTTATGTTCAGTATATCCAGCGCCAAAGACACTGAAGGACCCCGGATGGATTCGCGCTTAGTATGACTCACTGAACGCCTGAGCAAAATACAGATTCACATATAAAGGAATATTCCGACGGGTTCAAGACCGGTTAAGCTCCATCGACAGCATTTGTGACATAATGTTGAATACCAAAAAAAATAATATTTCGTCTCGTTGCTCCTTTTTCTTTAAAAAAAAAATAAGCATAGATTGCGATTACAGTGAGACACTTATTATGGAAGTGAATGGGGCCAAAAGCAGAAATGTGAAGCTTATAATTTTATAAAAGCACTTACATTAATTCTTCTGTTTAAACTCGTGTATTACATGAGCTGTAAAGTTGTTCAATCTGTATTGTAGGCATTATGGCATTACATCGTCATGGCAACGAACCTGTAAACTTGGATATTAACTTAACCCAAAGTTAAAGAAAACCTTAGTAACCATTTTGTCACACTAAAGTCACACTATTGTTTAGGTCTTGTGGCTTTACTGTTGAAACAGTGATTTGCACTACGTGTGTATGTGGGTATGTATGAAGGTGAATGTATGTACGTATATGTATAATTATTTATATTGTGTTCTTTTTTGTTTTTTGTTTTAATTTCCTATGTCTTGCTGCTGTTTTTGGTATTGTTTGTATTGTACACTGGAAGCTCCTGTCACCAAGACAAATTCCTTGTATGTGTAAGCATACTTGGCAATAAAGCTGATTCTGATTCTGATTCTGATTCTGATTGTAATGTCTGTGGAGTGGCCCCCATTTACTTCCATTGTAAGTGCCACACTTATTGTTGCCATCTGTCCAGGATTTCCCAGGATCGTTCCGGGTTTTGGCCGTCCGTCCTGTAAAAATTTAATTCCATTCCGGTACGCAAAATGTCCTGGAATTTGAATATTTTCATACGATGTGAGAAAAGTGCCCCAAGTTGTTGCGGAGCAGCCTGACAGGAACAATTCAAGGGGCATGTTTTGACAACGCATTTAGGCATTTTTTCAAGATGTACAAATTTAAATTTCATAACAAATTTCAAATAAAATTGCGCAATCTTTAACAAAATTTAATTAGATAATTTCCATATCAAACAATGAGCAAACAATCATGTTTTATATCTTGTGCGATGGCCAGCAATGTGTTTTTCGTGATTGATCAGGTGTCCAGGCATTTTCCAAGGCTGAGGTGGCAACCCTAGTCTCACTATAATTGCATTTTTTGCTTCTTCTTCTTCTTCTTTTTTTTTTTTAAGTAAAGGAGGGACGAGTCAAAATAAACGGTCGTGATAATCAACATTATGTCCCAAATGCTGTCGATTGAGCTTAATTGTATTGAACATGGAATATTCCTTTAATTGGTTAAAAAAATAAAAATAAAAAAACCATAAAAAGTGCACAATTATTCTCACATGTTTTCTTATAATAATAATAATAATAATAAAAATGAAATCATAATCAGTGTTGGGTGTAATGCATTACTAAGTAATTAATTACTGTAGTTAAATTACTTTTTCATTGAAAATTATAGTAAGGATTACTCTAAAATTTTCTGCAATTTAATGACAGTTACTTCTGATGTAATTGCGTTAAATACTGTATAGATTACAGAATAATTTTATATAAACAAATACTGAACGTAAAATCGAAATGTAGCATCTAATGTTAAAATGTATGTTTTTAATTTAACGCCACCCCTTTAAATTCTTCCGCCAGTTCATGAATAATTTATTTCATTTTATATTATTTAATTGAAAGAATTAAAAGAACAGTTTCATGACTATCCATGCTTTTTTAGTCTGGTCGAGGTTGATCAGAGTTTTAGAAAGGTGTCTGTGTGTGTGTGTGTGTGTGTGTGTGTGTGTGTGTGTGTGTGTGTGTGTGTGTGTGTGTGTGTGTGTGTGTGTGTGGTCATAACAGTGTTTAAATATTGAAAGGATATTTTCATCACATCAAAATCATTCTAATAATAATTAATCGTTGGATGTTAGAAGTAATTTAATATTAGGGTGATCTTTTGTGCTGGAGAGAATGTAATTTTACACAATTGTTTTACACACTAAATTGTGATAAAGGAGTTCAGTTTCATCATTGTAATTGAAACACTTTTCACAGAGCTCAGGGAGGATGATGTTTAGTGTACATTTGAAGCACAGTAGTTTTAAGTGTATGTATAAATGACAGTTAGAGGCAAGTTCATCTTGATCCGTCTCCAAAAACAAGATGGCGTCTCTTCAACAGCCCAGTGTGAGGAACATTTCCTTAGAATCAAGGAAACACTCGATGTACATCGTTCTTAAGGGTGTTCCCATCATATATAGGCATGACTAGTATTTTTATTATGAAACAATCGTAGTTTTGTGATATGTCTGATCGCATTTCGTCAAACGTTTAGTGAAGAAAAAAGACATTGTGTACGAATGCGCGTGCACGTTAACCTGGCACCGCCATGCAGGCTTTCTGGTCTCGCGCATGACGTCACAATGGTCCCCTGACACACGCTGGCCAATCGCGTTCGAGCGCGGCGAACGGGCGCGCCGCTCGTGACCGCGCACGCCGCAGTCGCTTTTAATCGGGGGCGCGGACGTGCGCGTCCCCGCGGAGTCTTTGTGTGGCGGCGTAGAGAAGCGCAAATACAATAACCATGGCCGACGAGAAACCCAAGGTGAGTGACGTTTAAAAATAAAGGGATTACTTATTATTATGTACTGTTCATATCGTTTGAGGGAATGTGAAAAATGTGAAAGGCGCGAATGGTCAGACATTTAGTGCGAAATATCGCGCGTAGTGGATAAATCCTGTAATTGCCGCTTCAGAAATACCGGAAGAAGTCGTGTGAACGCGCGTGGTAAGCTCACACCGCGCGCGCGACAGACGCAGACACAGTGAAATGACAAATAAATGAGAAAAGATGGAGACATGATCACAATCAGCCTTGAAATGATTATATATCGTCGTTATGTGCATCCTCCCAATGTTTGCATGCTGAGATGAAAACTTTTGTTTTATGTTGGTTCGAATTTGAAGCTAAACTCATTTTACATTGTGCATAACACTGCAAATAATACTCAGAGGTTTAAAGATGAAAGAGAGCAGAAACAATATGCACATTTATGTTCTTTCTTATAATAATAATAATTTATTTTTAAAAGTATAAAATAGTTGGACATAGCCTACATAATCATTAAATTGCAAACAATTTCTTTAAAAAGGCTTATCCAGAACTTTAGTTTGAGTTTTTCATCATCTTGTGGTATGATTAATTCTAAAACTTTATATTTGTGTGTGTGTGTGTTTGTTTGTTTTCAGGAGGGTGTAAAGACAGAGAACAATGACCACATCAACCTGAAGGTGGCGGGGCAGGACGGCTCGGTGGTCCAGTTTAAAATCAAGAGACACACACCCCTCAGCAAACTCATGAAGGCATACTGTGAGAGACAGGTGAGATTCTAGTCATACACATTGAAACCAGGAGCAGAATTTATTTCCAGAATCTCTGCCCAGAGAGCACATATACATCCTTAAGATGTTTAAAACATCATAATCTAATCAACATCTGTTATATATCTTAAAAAGTTCAGATTTACAAACACTCTACATCATAAACATCTTAAAGACATCTGATGAATGTCTTATTTTCATCTAAGAAAAACGACCCTGATTTGCCCAGATGTCTTTGAGATGTTTATGATTCAGAGTGTTTGTAAATCAGATCTATTTAAGATGTTTAGCAGATGTTTAAAAGATGGTGATGCTTTCCAGATGAAAAGATGTAAAACAGACATCTCAGAGATGTACATGCACTATCTAGGGTGTCTAGTATCTCAGTTTTCTATATCTATATAGTCTTTCAAAATTTCTTCCGTGTAAGCATGCTAAATCAGGACAAACAATCAGATTATTTTATTTTAGGACTTGGAAAAAAGAAGAGCTTAGGAGAGTGTGGAGGTGAGGGCATGTTCGAGCGCCCATCTGGAGAGAGAAAGCAGTATGGATTTCCACCTGAGATGAATTACTACTAATTAACTTTTCTATGCTTGCAGTGAGAGACGGGGGAGATAAAAAGCAACCCAGACCACAGAGTGAGGGAGAGAGAGGTACACACCAGAGACTGCATGCCCATTTACACAGAGTGTGTTGTTTATCCTGAAAAGCAGTATTTTGGTTTCATTTATGATGAAAAGCGACTTCTGAGACTCACTTGAACTGTTGAAACCGGCTCCCGCTTCCTTCATTATCCATCACACAATGAACCTTGTCACACTGGTGCCAAAACCCAGGAGTTGTTGGTCCGTGAGTTGGGCCTCCCCAGTCAGAAATGTTAGGAGGTGGACTGCCCATTGCACCCTTGGCCATTACAGAGCTTAGGCTGTGTGCTCGAAGAGCTCCAGCATGGTCTCCGGATCATCTTGCGCCCTCATCTTCGCCAGCGTCACATGGGGGTTCGCTACTGCCGGGGTCGCGGCGTGCCCCCCTACTGGGGTACCAAGCTATTCAACGCCCGTCGGAGCACCTCGAAATGTTGTTGCTGTTCCGCCTGCAAACCCATGAGGGCATGGTGTTGAGCCTGGTGGATGCTGGCGATGGATCTTAACACTTCCTCCAGTGGCGAAGACGAATCCATAACAGTGTATCTTTCCTCCTTGCCGGGTTCGGAACCAATGTGACCAGGTTCGTTGTGTAACGGATAAAAGATGAAGCTGTAGCTGGTTTCCACATTCCACATGAGTCACTTTTATTACAAACAATACAGAAGTCACTTTTCAGCATAAACAACACTCTGTGTAAATGGGCACACACGCACGTCTCTGGTGTGTGCCTCTCTCTGTGGACTGGGTCGCTTTTATCTCCCCGTCTCTCACTGCGAACATAGCAACGGTAATGAGTAGCAATTAATCTTACCGCTTTCTTACCTCCAGACAGATGCTCTACCATGCCCTCACCTCCACAAAGAGATAGATAGATAGACAGACAGAGAGACAGAGAGAGATAGACAGGCAGATAGATATATAGACATGCACACAGAAAGAGAGGGAGAGAGAGAGAGTGATAGACAGACAGACAGAGAGAGAGATAGACAGACAGAAAAAGAGAGAGAGACACAGATAGATAGATAGATAGATCTGCAGACAGACATAGAGACAGAAAGAGAGAGAGAGAGACAGACAGACAGAAAGAGAGAGAGATAGATAGAGATAGATAGATAAAGACTTGATCATTTTGCTCTTGGTTTAAGGATTTTGGAGAAACTCTAAACCATGTATGTAGAATAACAGAATGTTACCTTTGTCAAGCCAACATAAATACTGCTGACATCATGATGTCTAAAGAGGAATATAACATTTTTTGTGATCTGAAAGTCAATCTCAAAGCCAGCAGTTTCAGTTTGAATGTGATTTTATATGAGTTTGCTCACTCTGCGTTATTGTTACTGGGCTCCACACAAAAGCTCTTCAGTTTGATCAATAAACACTCGTGTGTTCATGTATTTCCTCAACAGTCCTATACCATCTGCTGCCTTTATCTCTCCCTCATGTCCTGTTAATGCTGCTGTATGTCCGGTTAAAGCTCTGTCTCATGAGCACTAGCCGCTTCTTCTGTAGGACATTCCAGATAGAGCTTTAAAGGGTCAGAAAGAGCACAGGTCTGATGCTTTTGCCTTCCAAAAGTAGCAACCACCCCAGCAAACTAAAAGCAACGTGCTGATGGCGCATTCACGTCTTGTCGTAAATTACTGTAATTACTAGATTCTGACATGGAGAAAAGCATTCATGTCTTTGTACAATTCGTAATCACAAGTTGTAATCTTGGAATTCTTTGAAAGCGCCGACTTGACAGCCATGACGGCGTGCAAAAATAACTAGGTTGCGGAGGTCGTGGCCTCAACAGTTAAAGGTAGTGAACAACACATATTTCTGCTTGAAATGCCATTTTATTATTCCATTGTTACCTGTAGTGCTTTCATTGTTTAACATTTTGCAAGAACATATAGAGGTGAATTAATCTAGTGATAAATATTTAGCTGTTATCAACAACAAAACGGTTTTGCCATAGATTCAAATAACTGCCAAGTTCTGCAACCACTCAACAACAAGTTAAAACACCGTAGCATCTGCATAGCAATGTCCTGGCAACCACCTAGAATGCCCTATAAACCACATAGCAATGCCTTAGAAACAACACAGAACACCCTGGCAACCGAGTAGTAACATGCTAGCAACCATTCAAAACATCTTAGCAACCACATAGCAATGCCCTGGCAACCATCCAGAATACCCTAGTTACTGCAAAGCAATGCCTTGGTAACCACCCAGAACACAATAGCAACCATTACTACAAGCAAACAACCACTCAGAACACCTAACAAACTGCATAGCAATGTCCTGGCAGTCACCCAGAACACCCTAGTAACCACATAGCAAAGCCTTGGAAACCACCAAGAATACAATAGCAACCAAATAACAATGTGCTAACAACCACTTTGAACACCTTATCGACTGCATAGCAGTGCCCTGGCAACCACCCAGAATACCTTAGTTACTGCAAAGCAATGCCTTGGTAACCACTCAGAACACAATAGCAACCACAACTACAACCTAACAACCACTCAGAACACCTAACAAACTGCATAGCAATGTCCTGGCAATCACCCAGAACACCCCAGTAACCGCATAACAAAGCCTTGTTAATCGCCCAGAACACAATAGCAACCAAACAGCAATGTGCTACCAACCACTTTGAACACCTTAGCGACTGCATAGCAGTGCCCTTGTAACCAAACAGCGATGTGCTAAACACCATTCAGAACACTTCAGGAACCGCATAGCAACACCTTGGAAACCACTCAGAATATCCAAGCAATCAAACAACAATATGCTAACAACCACTCAGAAAACCTTAGCAACTGCATAGCAGCACCTTGTTAACCACCCAGAACACTCTATTAATTGAAAAGCAATGTGTGGACAACCATTTAGAACACCTTAGCAACCACATCGCAATGCCCTGGCAACCACACAGAACACCCTAGCTACCAAACAGCAATAGCAATGGGCAAGCAACACTCGCAATTTCTTCAAAAAGTGTAAAGATCTATTTTAAACAGAGCTCTCTATTGATCTCTTTGCATGGCTAGTGTCTTTTCTTCTGAATGCCTCTTTTGCTTCATATCGAAGAGCTCGCTGTACACACATACACACACACACACACACTCGTACACAGAACATGCTTTATTAGCATGTAGAGTCCTGCAGTCATGCCACGGGCTGCTGTAAACACGAGGAGCAGCATGATCTGTAGGTCAGGAACATGTTTTGCTGGCAGAGAGGCGGCAGCTCATAAGCTCATTGTGGACGCTTTGAGATGTAGGACAGTGTTTTACTGGCACACATTCACAGGGAAGGAAACATGCCCGATCAGTGGTCTTTATCTTAGCGGGAACGAGAAACTGAATGTTATGGTTCTTCCTGTGATGTAGTGGGATATCTCACTAGTGTTTTGGGGATTTGAGTAGCTTTAAGATATTCAGACGGTTGTGTAAACTTGTTTTCACAGGGATTGACGATGAGGCAGATCCGATTCCGGTTTGACGGACAGCCCATCAACGAAACAGACACGCCCGCACAGGTATGACATCACTGAGAATCTTTCTTCGAAATGTAAAAACTCTCCTTCTCTCTGAAGTTACTTTTATTTTCTGTTAACCGAAGCCACATGGGTGGGGAAAATTTAAATTTCACTTTCACTTTCTGGAAAATGACAACTGGTCAAAATAACAAAAAAGATGAAGTGTTTCCAGACCTTGAATAATGCAGAGAAAACACAATACTAATGTTTTAACCAATATTTGGAGGAACAATCCTGATTTTCAATCACAGCTTTCATGCGTTCAAGCAGCTCGGCTTTGTTTGATGGCTTGTGACCATCCATCTTCCTCTTGATCACATTCCAGAGGTTTTCAATGGGGTTCAGGTCTGGAGATTGGGCTGGCCATGACAGGGTCTTGATCTGGTGCTCCTCCATCCACACCTTGATTGACCTGCTGTATGGCATGGAGCATTGTCCTGCTGGAAAAACCAATCCTCAGAGCAGAAGGAAGCAAGTTTTCTTCCAGGAGAACCTTGTACGTGGCTTGCTTCCTTCACAAAGACGAATCTGCCCTATTCCAGTCTTGCTGAAGCACCCCCAGATCATCACAGATCCTCCAACACATTTTACAGTGGGTGCGAGACACTGTGGTTTGTAGGCCTCTCCTGGTCTCCGTCTAAGCATTAGATGACCAGGTGGAGGATCGGTGATGATCTGGGGGTGCTTCAGGAAGGCTGGAATTGGGCAGATTCGTCTTTGTGAAGGATGCAGGTATCAAGCCACGTACAAGGTTATCCTGGAAGAAAACTTGCTCCCTTCTGCTCTGAAAATGTTCCCCAACTATGAGGATTGTTTTTTCCAGCAGGACAATACTCCATGCCACACAGCAGGTCAATCAAGATGTGGATGGAGGACCACCAGATCAAGACACTATCATGGCCAGCCCAATCTCCAGACCTGCACCCCATTGAAAACCTCTGGAATGTGATCAAGAGGAAGATGGATGCCCACGAGCCATCAAACAAAGCCGAGCTGCTTGAATTTTTGCTCCAGGAGTGGAATAAAGTCACCCAACAGCAATGTGAAAGACTGGTTGAGGGCATGCCAAGATGCATGAAAACTGGGATTGAAAATCAGGATTATTCTATCAAGTGTGTGTGTGTGTGTGTGTGTGTGTGTGTGTGTGTGTGTGTGTGTGTGTATTATTATATAAAGTAATTATATAAATTAAATAATAGATCATAAAAAAGTATTTTGGTCTTAACTAGTTTTAAGTGGGATTCATGCTGGGCATCCCAGAATCCCACTCCTCATGACTATATCAGATGCCATCAGAAATGTAAACATCAGTGATCTTCTGATTGGCTGAGATTGTGTCATGTCAAACGGCACTTTCACGGTCAGTGTGGACAAACAAGATGGGATTAAGATGCTATTAGTGTACACATGCATCATGACACAGGAGTGAGCGGTGATTAGAATGGAATTTCACAGTCAACAGGAAGTCTCGAGAATTCCGAATGAAAGGTTCAGATGTGAATTTCATGGACATGAGCACGTGAATCTCAGGACGAGAGTTCTACTGACCTCACGTGACTTGTATTTAATCACTGCAATAAAGAAATGACCTCATGTTTGTCTTCCGCAGTTGGAAATGGAGGATGAAGACACAATTGATGTTTTCCAGCAACAGACAGGAGGACACAACTAACCCGGACCGTCACCAAACCCTTCCTCATCCTCGCTCTGCCTGGTTTTCCCACACCCCTCTCCTCTCATGGTTATCTGTAACTGCTGTTGTATAGTGTTTCAGTTCACCACTTTCTCTTTGTTTTGTACATAAAGGATTCCTGCTACAGTAATGATTACATTGGTATTGTTTATTGCAGGAATATCTGACATGTCAAGCCCAGAGTTTTGAAACTAGTGATCGCTAATGATAAGAGAACACGTTTAACGCCCCATCTCATGGACATCGTCATCTGTGTACAGACCAACAGATACATATTTCCCCATCAGTGATCATAGTCAAGAGATTATCAGCCATGTATTTGGGTTTAGAAGTCGTTCTCTGTATCTGAACCCAACATCTGGTTCAAATATAAGCACCCAGAGGCTTTTTCAAGGGTAGAGCTGTAAAGAAACCTTCTGCTCTGTTACACATTATGCAGACTAACCTGCAGTTTAAATGGGTTTTCTGTTGTCTGCTCAAACAAATTGTTTTTAAGACTTTTTTTTTTTTTTATAATTGTAGTGGTCATGTATAGTGTGACACTGGTCTTAAACACGCATTAACTCGACTGCGTTTGAGTGAATTCATGTTTTGGACAAGTCAAGCATCTGTCTGTATTGTTTAATCTCTTGTTAAAATAAAATATTCTGTTTATATCAAACTGTAAATGTGTCTTGGCCATTGCACTGAATGACTGAATCCTTTTCATACCAATCATGACTTATTTCCCCAATTGTGCTGCATAATTATGGAGTTTTACAGTAAGTAAAATGACTAAATGCAAAACGATGCCTTGTAATATATGTTATTAAAGCAATTTATTTAAAGGAGTACTCCGGGTTCAATACAAGTTAAGATCAGTCCACTGCATTTGTGGCATAATGTAGATTACCACAAATAAATCCTTAAAAAAAACAAAGCAAAAGAAGTGGGTGCACTGGAAGTGAATGAGGCCATCGCTATTTCAAACATTATATCTTAACATTATTTTAGTGTGATTACATTCAATTCTTCGACTTCGTTGCAATGATGATGTAATCTTGCAAACCCTAAAATAACATTTTTATCAACTGTACAGCTCAAAAAATACAGAAGAATTAAAAGTGCATCTATTACATTATAAACTTAAGATTTCTGTGTTTAAACCCTCCAAAAAATGGCCCCATTCACTTCCATTGTAAGTGCCTCACTGTAACCTCCATTTTGGGGTTTTAAAGAAGAGGGACGAGTCGAAATTGTTTAATCGACACTATACTACAAACGCTGTTGATTGAGATGAACATGCATTAAACCCATAATATTCCTTTAATGCTACTTAAATGTTTATATTCAAATTATAGCAACAGTTTTAACCATGTAGATTTAAATTATCACAAATAATATCTAAAATGACTTGTTGCAAAACAATGCCTGTTAACTGTAAATTTAAATGATAATTTTAATCATATTTAAAGATATAATAATTGTATTTCAATTATAACAACAGTTTTAATTATTATGTTGTTTTGCATAATTATGATGTTTTTTATTTGTTAATAAATAAATAAAAATGAACTATAATTATGTAATTAATTAAAACCAGCTTAAGCTGGTAGCTGTGTTTTGGAACCAGGTGGCTAGTTTAAGCTGGTCATAAACTGCTTAAAGCTGGTCATGAGCTGGTTAAAGATGGTCATAAACTGGTCGAAGCTGGTTAAAGATGGTCATAAACTGCTCAAAGCTGGTCATAAACTGGGCGAAGCTGGTCATGAGCTGGTTAAAGATGGTCATAAACTGGTCGAAGCTGGTTTAAGATGGCCATAAACTGGTCCAAGCTGGTCATGAACTGGTTTAAGATGGACATAAACTGGTCGAAGCTGGTTTAAGATGGCCCTAAACTGGTCCAAGCTGGTCATGAGATGGTTAAAGATGGTCATAAACTGGTCCAAGCTGGTCATAAACTGGTCATAAACTGATCGAAGCTGGTCATGAGCTAGTTTAAGATGGTCATAAACTGGTCATAAACTGGTCGAAGCTTGTTTAAGATGGTCATAAACTAGTTGACCAGCCACCATCTTCCAAAAACCAGCTTGAGCTGGTATGACCAGCTGGTATCTGCTTGGACCAGCTTTGAGCAGTTTATGGCCAGCTTAAACCAGCTACCATGTTCCAAACACAGCTACCAGCTTAATCTGGTTTTTCCACAGGAATCAAATTTTGCTGTACAGTTTAGTTAGTGAGAAATAATTACATAATTACATAAATATTTCTCACAAACTAAAAATGACTGCAAAGTGATGTTTGTTAAAGAAAATTGGACCCTCCGGTTTAAAAGAGCTTTTAAAGTAAAATGTTAAAGTATTTGATCATATCTGAATTCACAAAGCAAGCATTTTATTCACAAAGCATGCTTTAGTTGACGATAATGCAGGAAACCACATGACAAAACCCCTCATGAAAGAGTCATCCAGGATGTTGACAGATTGACAATCGATGCTCCAATCAAACGCCACTTACCGCCCTCTTCTGTCCAATCACGTCGCGCCTCGCCTCGGTGGGCGGGGTTTCGTGGGCTGGTCTAAGGGCCGCGTCGCTGCGCTCGGGTTTCAGCTGGTCCGGGCGGAGTCCATGCGGGATAAAGGATTTACACGGATTTAGCCCAGCTGAAGGTTTATAACGCGCTTTAGCGAGCACAACACCCCGGCCGACATGACCACGACGACCACTTTCCAAGGCATGGAGCCCGGTGCCAAAAACAGCTCCAGGTAAATGCGTTTATCCGGGTTTATTGGGTTCATCACGCGAACAAAAGAAAAGCAGATCTTAGAGCTGGAAGAGATATTGATGATGATGATGATGATGATGATGGTAGTAGTGAAGAAGACGGCCTGCTGGATTCTTCATCCAATGCATGGATCCAAAGGATGCATGCATGCCGCATTATATGGATTTAATCGATTTTGGATTTATAAAATGTTCGGATTTAATCTGAATTTATCCAGACTGTCGACCACCATCATCACCACCATCCTCTTCCTCATAGGTATGAAGACCCATCCACCCTTATTGTGGTCTGAGATCCAGTCCAGACACATTATTTTCTCATTTGGCATGTGTATGAACAGATGTCTGGTGCCTTTTGATGTTGATGGCAGACTGCCACTGAACCATCTCAACTGGCCTTTCAAAAAGATTTGCTCAAGTTTGTGTTTGCATTGCCGTCTTTTATGACCCAGTGAATAGGTGTTTTCTCTCTTTTGGATTTTGCAGTTTAATCTAAGTCATAAGACCATTCAGTGTCTAACCTCAAGCTCCTGCCCCAAAATACACGCTCCATTGTCCTTAAAAGGTTTCTGATACAAGGGTTGGAGCAGTTGCATTGAATTTCTTCCAACCAACCAAATGCATTTGACGGTTTGGATGTCTGGCCAAAGCTTTGTGATCCAAACTCATATTTTTTTTTGAAGTGTGTGAGATGCATTTTTAAGATATCTCCAACTTCCAGGGAGGAATGCATGCATTTGAAGTCATGCATTTGCATGTCAAACATGTTGCGTGGCTTCTGCTTAAAACAACAGTGGCTTTATAGAACAATAAGTGGTTTATTGCGTTTAATCTTGTTGTATTTAAATCAGGATTGTGCTATTGTGTTGCTTTTTAATCCTGAATTGAGATGTCCTGATGCGCATATTGATGCAACATGTTGTCACTCTGACAGATCTATAGATGCATTTTCTATCTGGTTGATTTTCACAATTGATTGAGCTTAAAATAAGCAGTTTTCTCCGATTTAACCTTTAATTTTGTGTGTGTCTGGGGTTCCCCTCAATTGGATGAAGTGTAGAGATGAAATGTAGGTCAAGCCCAAATCTGGGATGTTTATTGGACGCTCGGTCTGATTTGCTGATCTATTCGAGGACAGATCTTGGGCATGGGTGTCTTGGATGTCTTGGATGAAGGATTGTTAATGCCATGTGTCTGCTGTGTGGCTGTGGATCATGTTTGGGTGGGGTCTCCAGCCAACGGCCTTCTCGAATAAAGTCCCCTGAATAGACCCCAAGGTTTTGTCTGGTTAATGCATTATCTGTTTTACATCTATCCAGACGGCAGGTTAACTGCGCACTGGTTTTATAATCTCCTGTGTGCTCCACACCGTCGATTTTATTCACCGAATGAGCAGAAAGTTGCATTAGGATGGGGCTCCAGCTAGACCCCTGACAGCTGCCACCGGGTGTCAGCTGGTTGCATCCCGTGGGGGGTGTTCAGCTCAGGGCAGCAATTTTGCTTTTCAAAAGCATCGATTTGGACTTCCCTCAGCCACATCAATCACGGACCCGCCACTTTTATGCAGGCTTTGTGGATGCCGGAGCTCTCGCCCACCCTTGTGTCTTGTTTAATGAATTCACATGCGTGCTGAATGAAAACCAGCTAACAAGGGAATCCGATCCTTGTCTGAGCAGATAAGGTCAACTGTAGTCAGCTGTAGATGTGTGGGGTATAAAGGGAAATGTTATATTTTACAATGTAATAAAATGGGTTTTTAATTTGCAATGATAACTGGAGATAATAGTTTTATAATACCCATTCTTGCTGATTCAATTTCTACAAAACTTAATCGGTGTTAGCCAGTTTGGGAACATTACCTTTGCTATCATGGAGTTATAGTTAAGTTGGGTGATTTCTGACTATTATAGCTCATTTGGAAACCTAATAAATTATGTGTGCCCAATGTTTTGGCAAAGAGTGAATTATCTTATAAAAAGTTGGCACAAAATATTACTAATTTGTATTATTACTAGAATTATATTGATAAATAATCATCATTATTATTATTTTTAGCCCCTTTCCTCCCAATTTGGAACTCCCATTCCCAATACTTATTAGGTCCTCGTTGTGGCGCGGTTACTCTCCTCAATCCGGGTGGCGGAGGACAAGTCTCAGTTGCCTCCTCTTCTGAGACCGTCAATCTGCGCATCTTATCACGTGACTCATTGTGCATGACACCGCGGAGACTCGCAGAATGTGGAGGCTCATGCTACTCTCCACGATCCACACACAACTCACCACACCCCCATTGAGAGAACCACTAATCACCACCACGAGGAGGTTACCCCATGTGACTCTACCCTCCCTAGCAACCGGGCCAATTTGGTTGCTTAGGAGACCTGGCTGTAGTCACTCAGCACGCCCTGGATTGGAACAGGGGTGGTAGTCCGCGTCAATACTCTCTGAGCTACCCAGTCCCAATCATCATCATTATTAATATTAAATATAATTTCTCGTTGTGAGGCTATTGAGCAATTTTGGCACGTACCATTTTGAACTACTTTTCTGACTGGAATGCAGAGCTGGTACTAAGATGCCATCTTTGGCGGGGCATTTTGATCAGTAGGGTGGGCAAGTGGTTGTCTCTTCATTAGACTGGGATGGGGAAGTTTCTAGGGGCACAATGAGGTGTTACTCTATGACGATGCGCTACCCGGACTGTTTTCGCTGTTGCTTACCGTCTCCGTGTTTATATCACAGTCTCTCACTGAATGCATTTACATGCATACCTCGTGCAAACATCTCACGAAAAAGGTGGCAGATGCCGTTAATGATCCTGCCTGGTATGTGTGTTAATGTGGGCCTGAAGTACCCAGCCTTGTACCTTTGTCAGTATTCAAACGTGTTTTTTGCTTCAGATGAATGGGCGGTTGTGCATAATGTTCTGTTGACGTATGTCTCATAGGGTGTTGCGTCCCCCCGGCGGAGCTTCTAATATTTCCTTCGGTACAGACGAGGAGAAACCAGTGCGCAAAAACAAGATGGCCTCCAGTATCTTCGCTGGACCTGACGACCCCCATGCGCACCGGAGGAACAACCCACCAGGTACACACTCACATGAACATAAATTGACATTTTCTGTGAATAATGACTTCTGTCTGTTACCCTTAAAGACCTATCCTATGCCTTGGGAAAAGTTGCAGTTGCAATGTAGCATGCTGTGATTTTACCTACTTTCATTTTATATGATTTTTTCCACGGTTAACCTACTGTTATCTGTCCCTCAATGGGAAAAACTAAAGCTGCTTTCACAGATGGCCACAAGTGTGTCAGCATATCATTTGCATGATGTAATTTCCTGGACAGATATCCTGACTGCCCAGTGGTTCAGGAAGTGACTCAGGCTCTAAAGTTTGAAAGCCATGAAATGGAGCATGATGCTGTATGACATCATAATGATGCTTCCAGACCAGTTGGATATGCACACACCAAGATCAATCAGCTGTTACAAACTCTCAATTCCCAAATACTGAACTGCCTATCTAGACAGCATTTTAAGGCATCATAAGCTTCTTTTCCACCATTTCGCTGAACAGTTCTGGGTACGGAACGGATACAGTAGCATTTCCACTGGAGCACGTTTACGAACTGTCCTCGGCCTGGAATTCTCGGCACGGTTAGCTAACCGTACTCGACCGTTCCCAACCGTGCAGGTAGAATGGCTTTAGCATGTGGCGCCTCATTTAGTGTCTCTTCATGATGATGATGGTTTAACTAGTATTGTAGCCAACATTTATTTTTATGCATGACTTTTTCGTAAGGGAAGTAAATTACTTGCTCATTTAAACTCAGAATGCATCGATGTATTCTCATAGTTATACTTGAATAATAATTTGTCAATAATGGCTAGTCTGGTACCTCTACCTTTCTGCATATTTGTGTCTGGTGGCAAACACAAGCCCTCCGCAAATGATGGAAAACCTTGCGCCTTTCTCTCTTTACTTTCCTTTTAACAACATGGTCCGTGTCTTTGCTGTTTACCTCTCACGTTGTCAACTAAAGACGGTTCTGTTATGTACCACAGTGGAAAAATTCAACCTTAACCGTGCCAGCTGGCCAGGATCGGCATGGAATGGTGCGGTTTTGCGATGAGAACTGTTCAGCCCGATGGTGGAAAAGTGGCTATAGTTGCACTTGTGACAAGACTGCTATCCTATAAGCTAGCCAACAATATTATGCTGCCTTCTAAGAGACCATATGTTGGCAAAATTCTCTCTGCCTTTGATAGGAGCTCCCTATGTAGATGGTAAGGTAGCTCGATTAGCTTTAGAACAGAGCTTTGTGTTAGGATGTGTAGTGTTGGACTGAGGATCTCTTGAAATGGTACTATGCTATGTGTTTGTAGATAATTGAGGGTGATTTGAATGCGGAGTACAGCTGGTTTGGGTTGCAGTAGTGGTGCGATTAGCTCTGCACAAGCTCATACACAGATAATCGTTTAGATGAGGATAATCTGCACTTATGGCTCAGCTTTTGATTTGGCGGTAATGCTTCACTTGGGCAGGTGGCATTCTTATCTCTGTTCTTTCTTTCTTAAAATGCTTTGATCTGGGTGTTGTTGAATCCTGCTGCTAGCATGCGGCGTTTGGTTTCTTCGTGCAAACGGTGAGTGTTTCAGGAGGAAGTCTAGCATAGCCAGTCTTTTGACTATCAGCACAATGTCTGGTTGGCTTTAGAGGTCAGCCGATAGTGTATTATAAAGTATTCCTTTTATCACAAAGCACTCTACATGGCGAGTAAATCACTCGCATATGCGACCAAAATTCCGCACTATCTGACTAAAAGAGGACTTTTATTTCCCACTGGCGTGTACAAATTACGATTTTACTCGCCAAAGTTTGAGATGTGTTGTGGCGAAGAAGAACTCGAGCGCCACGATCCTTCTACTGAACAAGAAGGCATCATTTAGGAACCTGGATTCAACCTCGTCTTATACAACGAGTTTGCGCCCTGAAGGAAATTGACCTCATTTGTCTGCAAAGGGTCCAGATCTGTCGTGATAGTGCCGTCTCCATCACTTTAGTTGAGTCTTGGAATGCCGCTGACATTGTGTTTAACAACGTCAACTCTGATTTTGGTCAAACTGTTCCCCGGGCTGTACATTCTCCATTTTAAAGCAAGCCTACAGACCAGAAATTTGCCTGTTGGACTTCAGTTAGAAGGGCTTGTAGATTTGAATTTGAGAACGTGTACAATAAGTATTTGTGGTGGAGTGGCGGTGGTGTAGTGAGCTAAAGCACATAACTGGTAATCAGAAGGTTGCTGGTTTGATCCCCACAGTCACCTCCATTGTGTCCTTGAGTAAGACACTTAACTCCAGGTTGCTCCGGGGGGGATTGTCCCTGTAATAAGTGCACTGTAAGTCACTTTGGATAAAAGCATCTGCCAAATATGTAACTGTTAGTATTTGTACAAGTTAGTCATATACACTATACAAGTCAAAGTTTCCAAAGACCTGATCTAGGCGTGTGTAAATACATTAATATTTAAAAGTACAATCATATATTGTGCAATATTTTAACTTCAGAAAACATTGTAAATATGACAATTTCACAAATACAAGTGCATAATTCTTTTTGTGCATTGTAGTTTTAATATAGTAGCACTTGAATTATTATCTTTATAATATCATTATTAATTGTGTCTTCATTAGGTTCCAAACTTTCAATTTGTATGAAATTGTATCAAACAGTGACAGCAGCTGGTATCGTTTTTAAAAATGCAAATTCGTGACATCATATAAATTGAAAGAATGTGAAATTTGTGCAATTGTACACAAGCTAAAATGTGATTAAAAGGAACAAAGGTGAAATGTAAAAATGATCAGTCTTGCATACTATTGTGACAGGGTGGAGGGCGGGGCCGTGACACTGCAGCTTCCAGTCGGCCCTTATCCCTCTCTGAGGCTTGATTAGCCTGATGAGGGGCTGGGTGTGTAGCATTACGACCCGGCCCCGCCCTCCACCCTGTCACAACTATATTGTGTGAAATCATATATATTTATCAGTATTTTTCATTTGCATTACGCTTAAAAGTCTGGTGAGTAAAAACAAACATTTACTTGTAGTACATTTCCGTAAAGGGTGATGGCAAATATTGGTGCAGATATTTGCTGATAACTGATGGTTCCGAAAAGCAAATATCAGCACCGATTAATCGGTAAAACCGATATATCGGTCTCCCTCTAGTCCACTTGGCAGCTTATTCTGGTCAAAAACGGGCCACTTTGACAGGAACAGACTGTCTGACTGATGTGTAAAAATGGCCGATCATATTTCACGGTTATAGTTTTGTTACAGTTATGGGCGGGTCAATAAACAATGCATTATTCCACCTTAATAGAGCGCAAAAACAATGTCTTCTAAAGACAGCCCTACTGTGAGCTCTGAGGTTGTTAATCGATCATTTATGCTTCTGTTGAAGCTATCCGTCCGTGTTATTTCAGATTCATTTAAAAAAAAAAAAACATGTTTAATAGTACAATTTCTGGTGAAGAACTACACTACCCATGATCCCAAAGAGAAAGATCCACCAATCAGAGAATCGCATCAAACAAAGCTCACCAAAAGAGCTCTGCAGTGACCTCCCACTCCTATGAGCAACTTGGATTAAGTGCCTTGCTCAAGGATACAATGATGGTGACTGTGGGGATTAAACCAGCCACCTTCTGATTACCAGTTATGTGCTTTAACCCACTATGCCACCACCACTCCAGTATATATATATTGGTTCTACACTTAAAATAAACAACTTCAAATGAAAAGTTTGACATTTGATTTTGATTTGATTGTCATTCACAATGCTTGATGGGATTGTAGTACATTGCCTCATTAAAGACGTTAAGTGTCTTGTACCGTTGTCTGATTTTCAAGTACATATTTTGCTTCAAATCGAAGTTTGTAATATTTTGATTCACTTTGGAGCTGATAGGTTTGGTTTATGGTTCACAACTCTTATATTAAAGGATTTTAAGAGATCCCAATGGAAAAATTAATGGAACAAAGGTGGTTGAAAAGTGGGCAGGCACTGCGATTTGTGCAAAGCTAGCCAGAGTAGCCAATCAGGTTGGGCTTGTCATTATTTTGCAAGCTCTTGTGGTTTTGTGCAATGTTTTATGCATCATCGGGTCAGTGAGTGGTCTGTTAGTTAGACTGGAGGAGACTCCCATTAATCTGTGCAGATCTCACTCTGAAATTTCCTCTGTTTGTTGAGTGAGCGGCTCTTATGGGCGACAGGAAGTTCATAGTGTCGGCTAGAGGTGGTGAGACAGGATGTTCTTTTGATTCATTGAACGTTTGGTTTGATATATAGTCTCTTCGTGAATGTACCAAACCTGTTTGACATTCTTCTGTGGAACGTTAGAGGAGATGCTTAGCAGAATTTCCAAACATATGGAAGCCCACAGAGGACATGCATTATCATAATTGCTTTAATTTGAAAGAATATTGAAACTCTGTTGCCTGAGTGTTGTGATGTCATCGCAGGTGGAGAAGCTTCTGGCGTTCTGTGTGGAGAACCGTCGGCCCCTCTGAGGCGGTGCCAGCCCGCCATCGTTTATGACAACGGCGCACCCGGCGGCGACCAACAGGCCAACTATGTGGTGAGTTCAAACGTGTCCAATAAAACACGGTTCATTTGTTCTGAATATAGGTCAACTGAACTGCAGTTAATTATTAGTCGTTTATAGGACATCAAGATAACTTTGGTATTGTGTAGTAGAGCACAGTTTGGCTGGGTGTGTGCAGTAAGTTTAGAGGGGTTTTGTTATTGTAACTGTATTTGGCTCACACAGTAGTGCTGTTAACTGTCTGTGTGTCTTAAATAACACTGCTGGGTGTGGTAAGAACTAACAGCCGCACAGACGGCGTTTGGACGCCACAGCTGTTCTCTGGGTCAGTCAAAGCCTCGGCTCGCTGTACAGAGAGACAATATTTGTCCTTTGGAGGAAGTTCTTTCTGCTTCTACTTCTGCTAAAGTGCTAGCCTTATTTACAGGTGTTTGTTTCCCTGACTTTTCTGCAAAAATTATTCTCCAGTTCTGCTGATGTAATGAAGGCTGTGTGAGAGGGGCAAAATATCGACCAATAACATCGGCCCAATTTTCTTGATCCAACAAAATCCTCAAAAAAACAAAAAATTCCCCTGAATGTAATTTAATTCAGAAATGTCACGTTATAAATCAGCCACAATGTAGAAAAAAAACACACAGAAATGAAGAGGTTAGATTATAAAACATCAAGAGCAGGCACGGATGGGCCATTGGGAAGTTCTGGCATTTTTCCGATGGGCTGGACACGAAACGGGGCCGAATGGGCCGCGATAAGCTGAAATGGGCCACCACGTTATGACCGCGCTGATCTCTCTTCCCAGTCCGCCCCTGATCAAGAGTGAAAATGATGCACACCTACTCTCTCTCTTAAACACACGCAGTGAACTGGAGAGACTATAACACGGAGCACTTTTGTTTGAAATATATGTCAAATAAAGTAAGAAAAATCAGACACCATGCAGAACACACACAGAAATGAATCTGTGAGACCATAACACATTCACCATGCAGAACACACACAAAGACAAAGACAAAGATCCCCCATTTAGCCTTAACAGACTGTAGGGGCAAGTGCTGTTAGCGACCACCTATGAAGGCCGGAACAGTACACGAGGGGGTGGGTGGCCAGCCCGACCGCCTTTGTCTCCCCAGTGGCGATGTTTACACACCGCACCAGGTACTCATTTTAGGCTGAGTCTAACTAGGGGAGGCCCGGGACCGGTTCAGATAATCGTCACTGGTGTTGGCCATGAGCGGGAATCTAACTCTGGTCGCCAGGTTCGTAGCGCAGCGCGCTAACTGCTACACTACAGCTCCACTAAGTTTTCCAGCAGATGACGGCAATCTGATCCATTGCATGACATTAGAATATTTTTCCTCATACATTAACTTATTAGCTTAAGTTCAGATAACAAAATCAGTTTTTTGATGACAGTGAATAATGTGATTTAGTCATTTAGAGGTAAATAAGGTCTGAATACCCCAAAATGCACAACTTGAGTGTTTATTGTTGGTCAAATTTGACCCGAAGAGTACAAGTTTGATTCTAAAACGAAGGGTGCACGAGGGTTAATGATTTTTGGATATTTGTTCTGGAAAACAAGTAATATACCAATTAAAAATGCATCAGTCATTTTTAGACTTGTGTATTTATAATTTCCTTCAGAAATGTTACAATATACACTACAAACAAATGAAACATGTTTTTAACAAGTATTTTTGTCTTGATTTCCAGTAAAAAAATCAATAAAACAATCCCTTAAAACAAGATAAATATACCTGAAGCTAAATTGTCATATTTAAACGGTCATACCAAAGATATTTGGCTTATTTAGTTTTCTACATGTTCACACAAACACTTTAAAGTGGAAAAAGTCAAAATATCTTCTGTTGTGTTGCCATGAAGTAGTTAAACTGAAGAGCTTCATGTTTCACTTCAAGAGAAGGTTTACAAATACTGTCATTGCCGCTTTGCTGATGGGAAATCTGCTCTTGTTTTGCAGGATGAACCAGAACAACAAGACCACAATGGTGAGAATCATTTTACTTCTGGAAATATCAGTATTTTGTTGTAATCTTCCTCAAAAATCCAGTGTTGGATGCTTTGATTTGCCTCTTCTCCTGCGTGTAAACTGCAATGCATGACTCTCATTTGTTGAAGAATGTGGCGAATAAATGGTCGGTGAAGTCGTGCATTAGTTCTGGAATTTTCCCTCCGTCTCCTTTTAATGAGAGAGACAGACGGACACATATATTCCATGATTCCACGTCTGTTGGCCACCGTTTCGGTCTGGACTCCTCATTAAGGACAGCTGTAGTAACAGGCATTCCTTAATTTAGATCAGTGCTTCTCAACTGCTTTTGCTTCAGGACACAGATTTTACATTAGGCTCTACACTGTATACCTAAACTGGTACAAAACAAGAGTAAATAAACTATTAACATGACATGGCGTCAAGAGGCAAACGGACAGGCTTGTAAATGCAGAAATGATTACTTTACCATCAGTTTGGTGACCGTGAGAGGATTAGACTCCACAGGCTTGGATTTTGAATGTAGAGTAACATGTTGATTTGCCTTCACCTCATGCATTGGTCATGTCAGATTAACGAAGTACAAATACTTAAGTACAGTGTTTCAACGGCTTTCCAGCCGGGCGCCTTCCCTGGCCCAAACGGGACCTCTTTTATTTCAAGCCATTTGATATCATGGTGAAGTCCTTCATTATGAACGATAAACGTCCCAGACCACATTTTAGTAAGCTGCATAGGCCGGTTGACAAAGGTGGGCTAGGCCTACCCAAGATTTTATTTTATTATAATGCGTTTGGTCTCGGACATTTGCTCATTGGTCGCTCCCACCTGAGAGAGCCCCTCCCTGGTTTGGCATTGAACAGGAAGTTCTTGCCCCCATTTTGCCATTTGCAAACCCTTTCTATTAAACTAATTGGAGAAGTAACCCCCGGTATGGACAAAAGTGTCCAGAGTGTTTCATTCAGACATTTAATTAAATATTGCCTCGAGCTTTTGGCTGAATCCTAAATTTATGTATTAAAAAGTCCCCCTTCGGGAGGTCAGAGTGGACTGTGGGTGGGGGGGGTTAATATGCTAGGTGACCGATATGAGAGTGCAGTGCTGAGATCTTTTGAAAATATGGTTAAACATTTTAGGATTCCCAGTTCACAGTTTGTGTTTACAGCTGTGCCACCTGCTCTGTACTATTTTTGGGAGTAGCACCCCCCACCCAAAGTGGCAGATACCCTGGGAGAGGTGATTACTGCTTTTGGAAAAGGTCATGAGGCATCAGTGTATTACTCCATGCTAACTCAGAGTCTGGGGGTCGGATCTTTAACTTTTATTAAGAGATTATGGGAGAAAGATTTAAAGTTGGTATTGGAGGAGGGAGTTTTTGCTGTATGTAGAGATGCAAGGGTGCGTCTGATGCTATTCAAGATTGTACATGGATTCTATTGGACCCGCTCCTGATTGTATGGGCTTGGTCTTAGACACACCCACCTGCTGGTGATGCCAATCAGAAGACTGGTACACAACCCATGTTTTTTTGGGGATGTGCCAAGATCAAAGAATTATGGTTGAGGGTTCAGAGCTTTATGTGTGATGTATTGGACTCTCAATTTTCATTTTGCCCCAGACTCTGTATCTTCAATGGGGCGGTCATCAATATTGGGGATAGTAAAAAAAGCTGGGTCCTAGCTGCAGTTATCATTTGGCAGATGAATCATCCTTGGGGTGTAAGTCAGCTGGGGCACCCTCGTTTCGGGAGTGGTGCGGGGAGATGGGCGGGGTGGCAGCATTCGAGGAAGTGATTTTTAGAAGGCTGGAAAAATGGGATTTGTTTGAATATTGGGGGAGGGCTTTAATGTATTGTACTCAAGTATACATATTTCTTTTGACTTCTACTTCACTACATTTTGAAGAGAAAATTGATACTTGGCCTTTTGTTACTTTTTACGACTGACACCGCAAAGAATAACAAGCATGCAGATCGGTGATGGGTGTCTGATTCATGAAAGAATTGTTTGAGTTGAATCTTTTTTAAATTTGATTCATTTGAACCAATTAAAAAGATTCAAAACGCGTTCTGAATGATTTGTTTTGCGAATCACAATTTTCTCAATCAAATTCATTATTGGAGGTGCGGAGATACCAAAAGGGGGGTGGGGTACAGTGACGGCCGGGATGGAGAGGTGGGGCAATGGCCACCCCCTAGCTCCGCCACTGTCTGGAAGTTTGCAGTTGTCAAGGTGATGTCTTGGCTCATTGCTACAGTATGTGATTGCCAGGTTGTTACTATGCTGTTGCGAAGTCATTTTAACTTTGTTTTTAGCGCAATGCATGCAGTTGCTAGGGTGTGCTGGGTGGTTGCTGTGTGTTTGTTTAATGGCCCAAATGGAAAGAGCACAGTCTCTTGTCCACCTTCAGTGTTACAATTTATGGACTTGTTTTTTCAGTAGCATGTCTTATCCATACGTTTAACACATTGCCAATATAAACACTATATCAGTTATGTTGTGGTTTAAACTGGTTCAAGGTAAAAACTGCGTTCTTATTGTACAAGTTCAGAAGTCATAAATTCGATTGTAATGAGCGTTCAAGTGTTTTGCAACCCGTTTTGCAATTTCATCTTTTTCACTTTTTTTTTTTTTGTTTTGTTCCACCAATGCAATAACATGTACATGTATTCACATGTACACTGCATATTAGGTGTGTCTTATTTGATCATTCTTGTCTGGCCACATATACTGATGGGAAATGTTATTTTGTTGCACAAGATGGTCACCTCCTATGAACTAGATAAATGAGTCTTATTTTCTGGCAAGCTTTATTCATCAATGGGACAAAGTACATGCGATCTAAACTGTACAGTCACCAATTTGCTTGATCCTTGCCATGCTTCTTAAATTAGCATGCACCCATCGCAGAAAATCATCACTCCAAGACAATCACACTGGATTTACGACTTTGGTGCTGTTCTTGCACACTAATCTCATAAATATTATCATTATGACGTGACTTGAAAGCTTCATTAAAGGGATGGTTCACTCAAAAATGATCGCACCGTCTTCGCACCCTCATCCCATCTCAGATATGTATGACATTCTTTGTTCTGCAGAACACGTACACAACATTTTTTAGAAGAATATCTCTGTTCTGTGTGTCCTTTCAATGTAAGTGAATGGTGGCCAGACATATGAAGCTCTGAAAAGCTAATTAAAGCAGCATAAATGTAATCCATAAGACTCCAGTGGTTTAATCCATGTCTTCTGAAGCAATCCAGTTGGTTTTGGGTGCCAACAGACCAAAATAAAACTCTTTATTTCACTGTTCATCTTAACAGCAGTCTCCTTATTTCAAGCTCAATTACACTTCTTATAGCGCCATCTAGCGCGCTGCGCATGCGTCAAGCATTAGGAAGTGTAACAGAGTTTGAAATCCTGACCGTGCCTTAGGATTTATAGGAGTTATAGTTTGGTTTTTCACCCTAATCCAACTGGATCTCTTCTGAAGACATTGATTAAACAACATGGATTACTTAATTGTTGTCTTTTGTGTCCTTATTGGAGCTTCAATGTTCTGGTCACCATTCACTTGCATTGTATGGACCAACAGAGCTGAAATATTCTCCTAAAAATCTTTGTTTTCAGCTGAAGAAAAAAGTCATACACGTCTGGGATGGCATGAGAGTAAATGATGAGCACCGCCAATCAAATAAACTGCCGTCGGATTAATCAGCTGTTCTGTAAATTGTGATTTTCTTGTAGGCCTTGGCTTTTGATACTTAAGTATTAAGTAAATTTAAAATCAGTTACTTTAAGTATTTTTCTCATGAGCTACTTTAACTTTTACTTGAGTAAAAGTAAAGATACCTTCATGAAAATGGACTCAAGTATGACGAATGGATACTTAACACAACACTGGGTCGGTTACTGCGTGAACTGGGCTCAAATAAAGAGCTGTTTAATAGTCATGCACTACAGTGAATGTTCTGCTTTTAGATGATGCTGATAAATCAGTTTCTAGGGTCTCATTTCACATGCAAAGAGGCCATTTACATTGGAGTCAATCGTGCAGCTCTTTGGGTTAGAGACACCCACGTGATCTCATCTCTAAATTACAACGATTCTGCAATGTATATTAACGTTCCAGTGGCATGCATTCGTAAGGCGGTCACATTTAAAATCAAAATGAACTTCAATACGTGTTTTTAAATGTTGATGAACTTTATATGGCATCTACAAACACTGCGCTCCTGCACGAGACGCTGAATAAACTAAAACTCATCGGCCAAAGACGTTAGTCCAGCAGGGTGCAGCCACGATTAGCCAGGAGTGTGACGATCTCCGTTCAGTACTTTAATAGCCACCGATGCTACAAAAATACCATCAATACCAAGATAACTTCCTGTGCACTGTTCGATTACAGTCAGCTGCTTTCAAACACTCACATGCGTGTGCCTTTTTAATCAAAATACCCCTCTGTAGGTGATATTAATGTAAACACGTCTGTTAATGAAGTATGATAGTGTAAACAGACGGGACAAGTTGTTCAATGTTAGAATTGTGCGATGTGGAAATGTGTATATAAGCTTCATGTTGTCTGTTATAGGCGTTCATTCTTACTGCATCAAATCAGTATTAATGTAGATCTAATAATCGCACTGTAAAGACTGTCAAATATGAAAGTAGTTTCATTTTACATTAAATTACTTATTTATGTGACTGTAGGGCTTATGAAGCTGCTAGCCAGCTAATACCTCCGAACCGACTGATTTCTTGACTGATTCAACTTACTGTTTCACTCAAATGTGTGTATCTTTGACAAACGGCTTGTGTTTTTAGCAACACACATGACTCAAATGACTAAATGTATCATTTTATATAGTTTTTTTGTTTTTATATAAACATTGAAAACGTTGGCTGAACCGCACCTACGACCAGATGAACCGAACACTTCCTGCAGGAAATCTACATTTCCTCTGTATCAGGCTGGCGGTGAGACGTTACACTTATGGGCTCTTTAGATGTACATCTGTACTGCCGTCACCATATAATGGAAATATACAGACATTAAAATTCATTAGAGACCCAATACTGATATGCTCATTGAGCTTGCAGTTGTTTTTCCAGTAATGGTGAAGTACCAGTGCTTCTTACATATTGATGTTTAAGAGTATCCGTAGTACCAAGTACCAATGTAGTTGGGGTAACCACGCTGTTTGAATAAGCTCTCAACGTGAGCAGCTTGTTGGTTAAAGTTGGATTAATTTAAATGTTGTCAGTTATGGCTTATGAAAATGGATCGAACGGCACTACCATGAACTCTGAGGTTGTTAATCAGTGGAATATGCTTCTGTTGAAGCCATCAATCCTCGTTATTTCAACGACAACAATAAAATGTAATCGTGGAATTTCTGTTGAACTTCATTACCCATGATGCTGAAGAGAAAGATCCACCAATCCGAGAATTGGGGCGAACAAAGTGCAACTTAAAGAGCCCTGCCGCGACCGCCCACTCCCATGATGCAAATATTTAACGTAATGTTGTTTTTGTACTTGCAATTAAAAACATGAAATTAATTGTTATAAATTTCCATTTTATTTCATTAGCATCAAAAAATGAATGTGGAAAAAGTTCCAGGAAAAATCAAGATGGCTGAAAGTGGACTGACACTGTTGCGCTTAATACATGTTTACTTGAAGCTACAGTGTATAATTTCTGTGACAATAACACCACCGAAGACAATTGCAAAAATAAACGATGTTTTTAAAAAGGCTTTACATGTTTGCCCCTCGTCTGCAGTCGTCAAACTGTCAGATAGCCCCTCCCCCAACAACGTTACTCAACCAATAGTATGAGTTGGGGGTGGGGCTATCGGACGGCTCAAACGACTAGACGAGGGGCAAATATGTAAAGCTCTAAAACGGACCGATTTAAGCGTTTTCATACGTTTGTGTGGACGAGCAACTTTTGGAAAACGCTTGAAAACGTTAGTGTGGATGGAGAGCGTTTTGAAACGAAAATGCCGTTTTCAAATGTATCTGGATTAATGTAGACGTAGCCTGAGACGTTTATCATTCAGAATGTTTGTAAATCCGATGCTGTTAAGATGTTTAGCAGATGCTAATTCGGTTTTGACGCCTTCCTGATGAAAAGATCTAAATCAGATATCTTGGAGATGTACGTGTGCTATCTGGGATAGTTGTCTCTGCATATTAAGCTGGGATAGAAGGAAATATTACAACACTGAAAAAGTTACTTCAGCTTTATGAAACATTAAGTAAAGTTAGTTTGCTTTAAATAATAAATATTAACAGTGTGGTCAATACCGTAGTCGCTTCTGCTGTGGTATTGAAATTGGTATTGTGAATAATGAACCACTGGGATTTGGGTGTTGTGACCGCTCTATCGCTATCCTAACTGTTGCTGCTCTGTGTGTGTTTAGATGAGGCTCCGGAGCCGAAAGAGGACGCCGCACAGTCTTCTGGTGCCTCAGTGCCTGCTGGCGCCCCCTCTGGCCGGAGGAACCCTCCCGGTGGCAAATCCAGTCTGATCCTGGGCTGAAACGCTTTTTCATTGAACTTTCTCTGCTCTATCTGTCTTTTCTCTATCTATTGTTTTTTTTAAGGAATTCCCTCTTCCTTCACTATTCTTGTGAGCCATGGAAAATGTGTCCTCCACCATCGTTTCATTTTTTCTATTGCAAAAAAAAAAAAGAGAAGCGTTTGTTGACAGAAGCACTTTATGTAAGAGGTCAGTTTCAGCCGCTCCTGCAGGATTCAAGGCATGAGAGATTCACATCGACTGTCCGTCTGCCCCGGTGTACATCATACAAGGAAAAAAGGACAAAAGAAAAAAAAAAACATTTGTTGCGCAAAATTTCTAAGTACAAATAAAGATTGATATGAATTTCAATGTTTGGTTCAGTTGAGTGTTAATTGCTTGGAATGTCAGTTTTCAGGTGTTGCTGACACATGTGACGTTATTGAAGTTGATCAATATGTTGTGATATTAAAGATTTTGTTTATACTGTGTTCCATTTTCAACTTTCGGAGACGTTTGTGTAAAACATATATACCGTATATAGGCTAATGCACCGTTTTCAGGAAGTAGTAAGCTAATATTTCATTTAGAACAAGGCCAAAGTTTGTCTATCCAAGGGACACTCCCATTGAGACCCATTCAGATCTCATTATACTCGTTTACATTTCTTAATTTCAAGGGTTGGGACCTGAGATGTAGAAATCTGGCTCTGCAATCTCAATAAATACATTTTTAAACGCCCTTATGCAGCAATTAGGAACGTCTGCGATTGGGCCATCCAGAGCAGCGCTGAGAAAATCGTCTCAAAAGAACCTCCTCGTTCACAAACCGGATATCAGGAAGTGACTTGGTAGTTTTTGGAAGGAAAACAACTACGTAAACATCAGTGAGTATTAACAAGTCCACTGTCGGCCATCTTTGGAATGGTCTCGGGAGGCTATTTCCAGTCATGCCAGTCTACTAGAATGGGGAAAGACCCAAATCTCAAAAACGGTTGGTCACGATGACAATCAAAGTGTATATTTCAAATCAGCAGTACAATCGGACAACACTGGAGTCATAAATTGTGTTACCTCGGATTACGCTAAAAACGTAATTTCCCCAGCTTGTATAGCTAATGTCTCTGATTGACAGGCGATGTCTGTATCTAATAGGTGATTGGCTCTTTTACCTGGAAGGCGGGTCTGACTTTCTACATGGGCGTTCCAATTTCTCTCATTCATTTAAATTGAAGTGGCCCGTCTCTACTGAATAGTCTCCGTTGTTAGCGATGGATTCGATGAAGTCCTGATGAACACATGAGAGTTTGAAGATGGTCAAATAACTTGGAAATTGAAAATTTCAATCTCTCACTCAAGTTAGTCAGTAATGGCTACCTTTAGCCCTTTATATCCTGGCAGTGCTAATTTCATTACCATTGTTTAAATAATCAATTTCAAATTGGTAAAGTAGAAGGGTGAGTGTCTGGGTAACTCATCGAGTATTGATGCTGACTATCACCCCTGCTGATTGACTCCAACCAGGTCTCCTAAGCAACCAAATTGTCCCGGTTGCTAGGGAGGGTAGAGTCACATAGGGTAACCACTTCATGATTGTCACTCTCGGTGGGGCGCGTGCTGAGATGTGCGTGGATGCCGCGGAGAATAGCGTGAAGCCTCCACACGCACTAGGTCTCCGCAGTAACACACTCAACAAGTCACGTGAAAAGATTTATTTAAAAAATAAATAAATGTAATACTGGTTTAATGTCATTCTGGTTTAAATGTCAAATGAAGGACTGTTTTGATATTTTGATTAAATTGCAAACACAAGGAGTTTAACAACATATAGTAAAATTTTAGCACATTAGAAGTTAATTTTGACTAATGAACATCATTCTGCGTGACATTTGTTCTTTATCCTGCAGGTGTTTGGACTGTTGTGTCTATATTCATGTGTGTGTGTGTCTGTGTTCCTTTAATCTTGTGAGTCTAAAAGGTTTTTGTTTCAGTGTCACTCTGATCAATTTTTCCCTCATCTGCAGAAATGTAAAATAAACACAGCTTTATGCAACTGAAACATCATTTCCAGATCATTCAGCGACTAATACATTTCAAATCCAAGAATTATAATCCCATATGAGAGACGTTTAGTGTTATTCAGATCTGTAAGCATAAACAGTGCAGTAATGATCATATTGGTATAAATGTTGCGTTTATTCCAAGGTTTCATTCTTCCGTCTTTTATTTTGAAGTCTTGTCTTAATTATTTGTGTTTCGCTTGATTGTTTCCAGGAGTATCCTATTTATTAGTCTAGTTAACTAATTTAGTCTTGACTCTTGTATTTAAAGATGATGAGTTATTGGTGTCCGTGGCTTTGTTCATCGAGACAGCAAAACTTATTTTTGGCATATAAGACTCAAATCGGTTTACCCAGATAGCAAAGTTGGGCCAAATTCGGCACCATTTCGGCAGAATGTTTTGCCCACATACCACGTGGGATTACGGTCTAAGACTGGCTCAAATTTGCAATAACTCCTAATTGAGAACACTGTAACATTCACTGGGAACAAGTCAGCGGTTTTGGACGCAGTTAAAGGAGCTGTAAGTGATTTTAGGCGTTTTAACTTCCATAAGACTGTGTTTTATTAGCAATGCTCACTCTTTCCAAAACCTGGCACTCCAAAGATGTCATAAAGGCTTTTCACACTGCACTTAACCCTGGGTTATCTTGATTCTAAACCCCACTTTTAACTCCGGGTAAAGCAACGTTTCACACTTGTAATGCTGAAAGGGGTTTAGCACCGGTTATGAGATTATGAAACCCTGCTCCAGAGTAGGGTTAGCACGATGCCGATATATCACACAATTTTATATAGTAAATAACAAACATAAAATTGCTAAAAAATACAGTCCATAGTGAATAAGACATTTACTCATAGCACACGAGATGTGCATTTACAAGCAGCAATCTCCTGACAGCCTGGATCACCTGCTTGGAACATTTAGGAATATTTAATCCTGATGTTTTGATTCTGGCTGATGGAATACACGCTCCAGAGGAAGACGTTAGATGAGTGCTCAACGGGAAGAAAATACTGGATTTTTGTAAAGTTCAGGAATTACATCTGTTTAAATGAGATATCTGCAGACGGTATATAATAAAATGTTTTATTGGTATTTGACTTTCATTATTAGACAAGTTAAAGGTTACAGGGAACTGTTGAGGAGAGACTGTTAGATTACGTGCTTCAGGGGAAGATTTATGAGCGCTGGATCTGCTCAAGTTTTGTGAGGTTGGCTTATTACATCTGTTTAAACGAGATATGTGCATATTTGCAGACTGTATATGCTCTTAGTCTTATTGATATTTGCCTTTTTATCATTAGACAAGACAGTTAATAGTTACAGGGAACTGTTGGAGAGAGAGGGAGAATGAAACAGGCGAGCACTTTAACATTATGAGCTCATAATGACATTATGTCTGCCGCGGCTCTGATATGCGGACCGTTTAAATGACACTGTGTTGCACACCGGCCTATTATTGTAGTAAAACAATGGCACGTAACAACAAAACGAACCACGACTGGTCATTTACATGTCTCAGTCGCTTCACATGCAAGCAGGTGATTCTCGGCGCCCTCAAGAAACAAATCGGCCAAACGGGAAAATGTATCAGCCGATGCCAATTATGGGAAAAAAAAGTCAGAATATCGTCTGATTTATCGGCTCAGCGATATATATCGATCGACCGCTAATTAGCACCGCATTTCCGGGGTTAACCCCGCGTTGCGGTGCCAAAGCAATACAGTGTGAAACGATCCGGTTTTAGAATGTTTCAGACAGTTGTTTAGCAACAGACAACCAATGAAATAAAGCCTCAGTGCTTACCTCATTAAATATTAATGCACTTTGTACCTTTCACACGCTGTTTACGTTCCCCGTCTGAGGGAAACCGGTAAAGTGTGGAACAATGGTGGCAAACGCGATAACTGCCATGATGAAGAGACATTATTCCATGTTTTTTGGCATATTTCTGAAGATGATATCCAAACAGACTTATTTGCTTGGCGACATTTCACAGACATTTGACAGTGGTATCGATACTGCAAATAATAACACCGGGTTTACATTTTACATTTTATGCATTTGGCAGACGCTTTTATCCAAAGCGACTTACAGTGCCCTTATTACAGGGACAACTACACCACTACTACCACCACTCCATCACAAATGTACAGTGTGAAACAATGTAACCTGAATACCCAGGAATAATTATTAATCCAGGTTAAAGTATGAACAGTGTGAAACATGAAACTGGATAACCCAGGGTTAACGATTTCAAGTGTGAAAAGCCCTATTGAGACAGACAGAAGAGCAGCATTAGTGCTGTATAGTGCCCTCAACTGGCAGCTATTATGAATCTGAATATGGCATTGAGCCTCAATGATTCCCTTCAACTACAAAACTATGAGAAGGCACAAAATGATTGGCAGGCAGAAAGCTTTAAAGACTGTGGACACATTTTTGTTTGCTTGTTTGATATCTCAGGACACTTATGTCAGAGTTATCTTTCAGAAAGTAGGAACATTTTCTGCATACCAGTCCATAAAATACGCTTACAGCACCGATAATGTATTCATTTGTAAAAATGCCTCCATGGCAGCAGCATGTGTTTGGTGGTGTCCAGGTGCCCGTCATTGGAATCAGGTGTGGTTCCCAGCAGGTGGCACGTCAGCGGGTACATGTTCACTGTCTCAAATGGACCCACCTCCAGATTCTTCTGGAAGTCTGGTTCCACCGTCCTGACAAACGGCTTCATGTCCAGAGCCTGATTATCTAAGCTGTGTGCTCCTTTATACAGTAGAAGTGCAACGGCAGATACAACAGCACAAGAAGCAGATAAAGAAGGTAAACAGAGTTAGAAGAGTAGACATATGTGGCGTAGCCAATGGTGGGCACAGACAAATTAGACCCATGCCCACCCAGAATATTACAGATTATACTTTGACTTCAAATATATGAACACTGAATAAAAAAATAGACCCTATTTACTTTCTCAACACATGTTCCTGGTCTTATTTTCTGTTATTCATTAGTGCACATAACTCCAAAGATGGGGAATTTGTTTTTTGTCTTCATAATCTTTAAATAAAATGTATCAAATCGCTCCGGCTCTGAAATGACTTTCTTTTTCGGCTGATGTCACCTAGCCAAATACCGTGGCTGTTGGGCATTAAGACATTGTTTCTGAGGTTTCCTGGAGGTGTTGTGCTTACTGTGTACAGTACAAGGACATAGCATTTTAAAGACAAAACATGCTTTTGCTATTTACCCTGATGTTCTTTTCCAATGTGCAAAACACTAGATGCATGCTAGACACTTGCCTAGTATTTTCTGCTCCCTGAATGATGCATGCATTAAAATGATACCGCAAGTTAATTTCTATAGCAGAAAAAAGAACATTGTATATTGTGCAGCCCATCTCGCCACCACTAAATACTCAGTTTGGGATGGTAGTTGTCTGTGCAGTTATACTAGCATTTTTAAATCCTGCACCTGTAATCCACCCCTCACCTGTCACAGTTATTTAAATATAAAGGTGTCTTCCTCAAGATGGCGCTGACCACCCGTAACAGCAGAATCTTTCATTGTACATGAAAAGCATGCTTGTCTATTAGTTTAAAGGATTAGACACAAATGATAATATGCCTGTGTAATCGACAGAGAATTATACAGCGTGAATTCATTTTAATTAATATTGAACAAAATGTCCCTTTTCTTAGTCAGAAGTCAGAAGTTTACACACACTTAAAACTAATTTTTTTATCACTCCACAGATTTAATATTAGTAAACTATAGTTTTGTCAAGTCGTTTAGGACATCTGCTTTGTGCATGACACGAGTAATTTTTCCAACAATTGTTTACAGACTGATTGTTTCACTTTTAATTGACTACATCACAATTCCTGTCGGTCAAAAATGTATGTTCACAAAGTTAACTGTACCTTTGAAAATTCCAGAAAAGTATGTCAAACCTTTAGCCAATTAGCTTCTGATAGGAGGTGTATCTGTGGATGTATTTTAAGGCCTACCTTCAAACTCAGTGCCTCTTTGCTTGACATCATGGGGAAATCAACAGAAATCAGCCAAGACCTCAGAAGATAAATTGTGGACCTCCAGAAGTCTGGTTCATCATTGGGAGTAATTTCCAAACACCTGAAGGTACCACGATTCATCTGTACAATCAATAGTACACAAGTATAAACACCATGTGACCACACAGACATCATACTGCTCAGGATGGGGACGCATTCTGTCTCCTGGAGATGAACGTTGTTTGGTCAGAAAGTGCAAATCAATCCCAGAACAACAGCAAAGGACCTTGTGAAGATGCTGGAGTTACAGGTGGACGAGTATCTATATCCACAGCAAAACGAGTCCTATATTGACATCACCTGAAAGGCTGATCAGGAAGGAAGAAGCTAATGATCCAAAACCACCATAAAAAGCCAGACTACAGTTTGCAAGTGCACATGGAGACGAAGTTCTTACTTTTGGTCTGATGAAACAAAAATGTAACTGTTTGGCCATAATGACCATCGTTATGTTTGGAGGATAAAGGGTGACGCTTACAAGCTGAAGAACAGCGTGAATCATGGGGGGTGCAGCATCATGTTGTGGGGGTGCTTTGCTGCAGGAGGGACTGGTGCACTTCACAAATGATGTGGATATATTGAAGCAACATCTCAAGACATCAGACAGGAAGTTAAAGTTCGGTCACAAATGGGTCTTCCAAATGGTCAATGACCCCAAGCATACCTCCAAAGTTGTGGCAAAATGGCTTAAAGACAACAAAGTCAAGATATTGGAGTGGCATCACAAAGCCCTGACCTCAATCTGGCAGAACTGTAAAAGTGTGTGTGAGCAGGAGTCCTACAAACCTGACTCAGTTACATCAGTTGTGTCTGCAGGAACGGGACAAAATCCCAGCAAATTTTGGAAGAATCCAAAAACATTTCAGTTTAAATGTGTTTGGCTAAAGTGTTTGTAAACTTCTGACTTCAACTATATATATATATATTACATATTATTCTTATTTGTTTGTTACTTCACAAGCTGTCTTCTGTGTGTATTTTTTTTTAATCTTTCTTGTGTCATCATGTTGGTGAACCCACCTGAATTTGATTTGGTGGGGACAAAAGTTTTTCAAATATTATTCATATTTAAAAATGTGTTTCACTGCTTATTTTTTAAGAAATAACAATAAAAGGTTTTTCTGCACAAATTTAAAAATGAAAGCTTTTGAAATGTTCATCTTTTAATGACACCTTTGTATATATATGATATATTTTTTTAGATAATGTAATAAACTTCATTATGTTGTGTTTCTAATCTGAGGTGGTGTAAAATGTCTTGGCAGTGTGATCAAAAAATGAGTCAGAAATGAGAAATAATGTTGATCGCTCAATCTACTGAATGTTCTTTGAGTGTTGAGGCTGCCTTGAACAGCAGAGGACGCCACAGACCACAAGATGTTTCACTGATGATTATGGTCTGGGGTTGTCATGGCAACAAGTGCAGTCTCACCCAGGGACCCCCGTATGGTGAAATTCAGCAGACATAGCTGGTGAAACCTCCAGCTAAGTTGTATTTGATTGTAGGATCCGGTTTGGGTTAATGAAAAATGTAGGATACAAAGAAAGGACTTGATATCCGGCTTTGTTTGATATTCGGATGCTGTGGTGTTGCTGCACTTGAAGGATTGACCTTTGACATCTGTTGGTCAAAGGTCAACAGGCACTCAAAGCTGCCTGCTCAAGTGACGTGATCTTCCGTGCTGTCATTGGAACAGAGTATTGATTGCTAGACAAATCAGATGGGCAAAAAATGTCTAATGTTTAACCCTTTATTTTCATTGTGATAAATCAAGGAGTAATATCAGCCGTGTCTTTACTTTTATTACTGTTATCTCTTCCTTGACACATTATTTGATCAGACTGTCAAAAGACAAACACACACATGACAGACAGCTGTCCACAACGCACGCTCTCTCTCTAGTTGCACCACCGTCCGCAGTCGGCCTTTATCCCTCTCCTGATAAGGGACGGGGTGTGTAGAATCACCACCCGGCCCCGCCCTGCCACACATCCTTTCACATATTATTAAAAGATACTAGGCACAATGTACTGTGCAATAAGGTGGTAAGGGGGTGATGTATAAATTATATAAATACTTACATATATACGCACACTTATCGCTGTGTGTCATTTTCTATTACCAGGTATATATTTTTGTTTTGTCTTCTATTTTAGGAATATTTGTTTATTCTGATCATGTGTGAAATTGTCTTTGATTGATTTTGTAACTTATGTTTTAAGTCCTACCTGGCAAATAAATTGTTACTTTTTGATTTATTCCATATTCCTCCGAAAACATGTATCACCGATAGATTCGAGGGACGCCTTTTGTTACTGCAAACTTATGTCCAGGATAAAGCTGCGTTCACACTGCCAGTGACTTTGTCGCTAGTGGGCGTTCCCACTACTGGTTGCCTAGTAACGTTTATAAATGACATTCACGGATGTCATTCCATTGCTGTTGACAGCGAATCTCTTTTCTTGCCACTAAAAACAAACATTTTGGAGGGAAAAGACTCAATCTAAATGGAATCAGTACATAAAATGCTTTATATCAAAGATGAATGAGAAACCAGGCGTGCTGTTTGCCAGAGCGGCTGTTTATCTGCGGAGAAAACGCAAACGCCGGTCTGTCTGGGTCCACAAAATCCCCGCGAAAATTTTCCTTAAAAAGGTCCTTGTACGTGGGAAGAGACATATCATAGATCACTGGGAAATTTCTAACAGCAACAATTAGCCTTTCATCCATCTTTCCGTTACTGCAGGAGCTGAGAGAGAGAGAGAAGGATCACGTGAGCTCTCCCGTCTTCTCTCCTATTGGCTGTCGCTTCCGTTAGTCGCTCTTCATTTGAATAAAGTTGAACTTGTCTCAACTTTGTCGCGTCGCTGGACACGCCCACATCCAGCGCCAACGGTCGCGACAGCTATTTTTATTTGAGTGCCAGTGACAGAAATGTTATCCTGATTGGTCACTCTTCCTGCTAACTAGACCTATCAGTTTTCTCTGTGGGCGGATTTTCAGGGACTCCTAAAAAGAAAAATGCATCTTCAAGTCTTTTTTTTTTTTTTTTTTTTAAGTTGAAATGTTCAACTCTGATTTCGCTGAGATGCAGGGACATGCTGTCACAGAAACATGTCGACACTCAGGGAGATTTACAGAGTAAGTGATAAACATTAACTTTATTAGGTAATCGATAAATGAGTTCGTTTCCACATTACATGAGATTAAAGGTTTTTAACTGCAGAAACAGGTGTATAAAACTTTATAATCTCTTTTGATAATCGTACACCTGAAGCACAAATGCTAGCGCTGTAGCACTGTTTATCGGTTGGGTTGCTAGGAGACATAGCGCTGCAGCATTGTTTATCAGATCGGTTGCTAGGAGACATCACTAATGAGAGTCAAACACCTGCTAAGCTAACGGGAGCGGTGCAGTTCTGAATATTGGGGAATATAATGCATTTATGGTCGGAGATATCATGTAGGAATATTTCTCATCCAACTTGAATGGAATAACCGTGTACCCTGACGAATAGATTTTTTTAGATAGATATTATTAGATAGATTTTTGATGGTCATTTCACAAAACAGTCATGCTGCAGTTAAAATTAGGCTTGCTTGAGTATTAAGTGTAATCAAGTTCTGGCTTTCGTGCGTGAACATGTTTTTAAAATGTCAATTGGTATTACTAGTTAGCTGTGACATAATGTACAGTATGATGCCCAAAGGCATAGGGTGTCTTATTAATTGTGAAATTGTGTTTTTTTTTAATGCCATGAATCACACTGAAGGCCAAGACTTAAAATGCACGGCCTGCCACTGCAGTCGCCCCTGTCCCGTGTTACCTGTCTTGAGTCTGTTCATGTTATTCGGAATAGTTCCTTAATGTCCTATGATTGCCAAGCCCTTCTTAATATTCTTAATATGAAACTAACAGAATATGGTAAATGGCATGCCGTTACTTGTAGTAGATGACTAAAACCAGCCCCAAAACAACATAACAGTATTTCCATTACTGGCTCAATAGTAATATTAGGGAGGATAGGAGGGGGTGCTCTTAATGTGGTCTGTGTGGGTCTTGACTCTTTATGACCCAGTACAGTGATGGGGATATGAGATGTTAAACCGAGAGATTTTTACTGACCACAGAAAGGATCAAGTCACTTCTCGTAGAGAGTAGTGGTGACTCCGGTGTCCTGGCCAAATTCCCCCATTGGCCCTTCTCAATAACAGCCTCCTAATAATCCCCATCCATTTATTGGCTCTATAACTCTACTCTCTCCTCTTCACCAATAGCTGGTGTGTGGTGAGTGTACTGGCGCACTATGGCTGCCGTCGCATCATCCAGGTGGATGCTGCACACTGTTGGTGGTTGAGGAGAGTCTTCTGTTCACTAAGGCACTTTGAGTGTTGTGTCAGAAAAGCACTATTTAAATGAAAAATGAATTCCATCCATCCATCCATCCATCGTCAACCGCTTATCCTGTGTACAGGGTCGCGGAGGGCTGGAGCCTATCCCAGCTAACATTGGGCGAAAGGCGGGGGACACCCTGGACAGGTCGCCAGTCCATCGCAGGGCCACACATAGACAGACATACACTCACACTCACCTCCACATCCACGGCAATTTTTTTGGAGACACCAATTAACCCAGCCTGCATGTCTTTTGGATGGTGGGAGGAAGCCGGAGTACCCGGAGAGAACCCACGCAGACACGGGGAGAACATGCAAACTCCACACAGAAAGGCCGGGGCAACCAGGGTTTGAACCCACGACCTTCTTGCTGTGAGGCAACAGTGCTAACCGCTGCACCACCGCCCGAAAAATGAATTAATTTATTAATAATATTTTGATTTTCCAGATTGTCGACCTATAATATATTGGCTGCTGGTGTATGACACAAGCCGAATAATGCAGGTTAATAATAATCTGGCCTCAATTGTAGTAGCTATTTGTATATCATTTGAAGTAGTTATTTTGAAAAAAAATCTTAATTTGTTACTCAAAAAAGCATCTTACTGTCTCAAAAAGTGTTTCCATATGTTGACAAATTTGCCCTGGTATCTACATGATATCATTATAACCCCTCCCCCCAACCTTTAAATATTAAACATTATTTTACAATAACAACTTTCTGTTCTAATTCTCTCACACAAGTTTTGTTGTTGCGTTCAAATTCAATAAGACATTTCCTTTTTCAATCTTGGCACACTTTGCAACCAGAAAGAAAGAAAGTATAAGTCCAATAAAGACTGACACAGCACTGTCAGTTATTACTTATTAGCCAGCATGCAAGGAGCCTAGCTAATAAGGAGAGCTAAGTTATTGTTAGAATACAGCTGGATTTTTGAGGTCAGCACGCTGTATATAGCTGGTAGTAGTCAATATCGATGCACGCGCATGGGAAACACTGGCAGCAGCGCATTATGAAAGACTTCGTCTTAGGTTTAACAACCTATGAAACTAATAATGAACAATATGAAACTAAAACGACATAAGCTTAATTTAAAATGGCTTAGGAACTACCTATTTAGAGGTGGATAAACGCAATTTAGAGCTGGATAAACCCACTTTGGAGGTGGGTAAACGGCGTTTACGTGCGTTTAGCCTCCACTACATCCCTGGTTATAAGGCCTGACTCTATATACTGTATTAAACAGAGCATTGAGCTGTATAATTATTATCCACATTATCCAAAGCAGTTTACAGTACTATACTAGTTGCAGCCACCTAAAGTTCTAGGGACTTTGAACATTTACAGCATGATTTTCTGTAAAGCTGCTTTATAATCAAGTGTATTGTGAAAAGCCCTAAAATGTGTTATTTAAGCCACCAACCTGTAGGTGGGAAAATGACATTAAATAAGAAAAGATGTACTTTAAATGCAAGACATTTATACACTGAGTGCAGTATTATTAGGCAGTAAGTATTTTTCATTATTAATTTTACTGTTCAACAGATACAACGCTGTCAGTGATTCCTAAAACCTTATTTTGTTGCAAAACTGAAAACTTAATCAAGAAAAAGTGAGAGTTGTGTTTCTCAGGGGAGTTGCAGTAATTTTCTCATGTTCTTCACACTTCATTTTCTCCACTAACATTAAAATGAACAGTAAAAAAGTAGATTTGAGTAAATAAATATTAAAGTAAATAATATTACCATATCAAATTATCATGTAACATTTTGGGCATTTCAAGATATTTAGTGGGCAATACAAGCACACTTCTTTTCAATAACTTTCATGAACTTTCATGAACCTTGAGCATCCATTAATTCATCAACAATTTTAGATCAAACAGCCAACACAGCCACCCAGATGTCATTCAAAGATGTGAACTGTTCTCCATCACTGTAAATCTCACATTTTAGAAGGGCCCACACATTCTCATTTGGGTTCAGTTCGGGTGGGGAAAGGGTCCAACTATAAAAAGAATAGAACCTTAATGTAAATTCTGATTGGTTGGGCTAAAAGAACTCACACCTGTGCCAAGTTCCTATGTTGCTTGGCAACCACTGTGAAAATCAGCTATATTACTTGCTATTTTAAATCGGGTATATCATTTATTCTGATTATTAATAATGATAAATGAAACTGTTTATTGAACATTGGTGTCTTTTATCATATTCCTGTTGCTACTGTCTTATAAAATGCAATAAGCCACTTTTGTTTGTGCTTATTGCTTTTTTGACATATCTTTAACATGAAGTATCACAGAATGGCACATTTTGACCTCTTCATTGAATATTCAAGCTGACTTTTTAGCTTTTTCGCTTCTTCATCTGATTCAATTTGTAAGCGCTGATACACTTCTTGCAGTAATTCAAATAGTTCATCACGCTCTCTTAGCGTTTGTCTGAGCTCTTGAAATTGCTGCTCTTTTTTGTCTTTGAAATCATTCAATTCTTCTGCTTTTCTTCGTGCTTCATCATCATGTTCATTTTTCATCTTATTTATTTTCTGCTCATATTCTTTTATCATTTTATCACGCTCTTGTTCCTCTCTTTCTTTTCTAGCGCTCTCCTCTCTTTCTCTTCTCTCAAACTCATCTTTTCGCTCTTGTTTCAGATCTTCAATCATTTTCTTTTTTTCCTCCTCTCTTCTCTCATCATCCTCTTGTTTTTTCCTGTCCCACTCCTTTTTCCTCTCTCGTTCCAGCTCACCATAATGACTTTCCATTTCACTTTTCTTGTCTTCATATTCCCTCTCTTTCTGCTGTTTCTCTTTGATCTGCTGCTGTCTCTCTTCTTCTCTCTTTTTTGTTTCTTCTTCTCTCTCTCCTACAAATTTCTTTCTCATGTTCTCCAGTTGTTCTTGCTTTTCTCTCAGCTCTTCCTCGTGCCTGTCTCTTCTGTTCTTTTCTTCATCCTCTCTTTCTCCCATCTGTCTTTTCTTTTCTTCCTCCCATTCTTTCTGTTTTTGTTTAATTTTCTCTTGAATTTCTTTGTCATTTTCAGCATATTTTATTTTTCTCCTCCACCTTTCTCTCTCTTTTTCTTCTTGATCACTCCTCTTTTGTTCCTCCAACAACCTCTTTTTAGTTTCCTGTTCTTGTTTCTGTCTCAGTTCAGCCACGGCAGACTCTTGCTCGGGTTTCATCTTTTCTTGAGCCTGTTTGTATTCCTCTTCTCTCAATTTATTCTCTTTCTCTCTTTCCTGTTGCTGTTTTTCATACTGTGATATCTGATTGTCCATCTCTCTCTTCATCTTTTCTATTTTTTGCTGATATTCAGCTTTTTGTTGTTTTTCCTCCTGCATTCGTTTCTGGTTCTCCGTGTCTCGCTTCTTCTGTTCTGTTTTTACTTTCTCGTCAAACTGATTTTTGAGAGCTTCCTCCTTTTCCATAAACTTACTTTCCATTTGCATCCTTTCCTTATCTGCTCTTTGCTTCTCTTTCTCCAACCTTTCCTTCATGTTTTTCATTTCCATTTCATATTTAGCTTGAAATTCCTCTTTCTGAGCCTGAATTTCCTTCTCTTTCTCTTTCAGTATTTCCTCCATTTTCTTTTTAATGGACATCTCTGCATCCTCAAACATGCTGTTAGTGAAGTACTGACCCTGGTTAGATTTCCTCACTTCTTCTATCATATTTAAAAGACAAGTCACTTGTGTGTGGTCTTTCTTTTCTTTGTTATTAAAAACGACGTATCTGTCTCCACAGTCTTTGATCAACCTCTTGAGTTCTGCTGAATTACTTTCCCTCAAATAATCTTCTATAGGCTCCTGTAGATCATCTCCTCTGGTGAAGACTACAATACTGAACTGTGCAGCTTTTGAACCAAACATCTTGTTTATCAGATCCACAGTGTCCATCTCTTCTCTTGTAAATCTTCCCAAAGTCAACACAATGATGAAGACATGAGGTCCAGGTGCTGACAGTAAAACACATTTCACCATTTCATCTATCACTTTTTCATTTGGCAGTGTTGTGTCAAAGAGACCTGGAGTATCAACAACAGTGACCGTTTTACCATCAACTTCACCAACTCCCTTCTGACAAACAGTCGTCACTGAATCTGACTTCAGTTTGCTCTGAAATGCATCTCTTCCCAGAACTGTGTTTCCTGTTGCACTCTTTCCATTTCCTGTTCTCCCAATCAACACAATTCTCAAACACTTCACATCAGCTGGTTCATCTTCAGTACCTGAAAATCATGTTGGATGAGTTCATGAATAAAAGGAATATTCTGGCTTAAAGTTCAGCTCTATGTACAGTACAGCTGTGACATGCTGTTGATTACAAAAGAATATGTCTATATCTATATTCTTAAAAATGTTACATATACAGTAAATGTTACATTAGTCCTATTTTGCTCCTTCACTTTTTGTTGAATTTAGTCAATTAAAATGAGCTATTGCAACACTTGTTAATTTTGTCATAAGCTTATTTTAAGGTATTTGTACTTGATGTATTTGTATTGGCTGTTAGGACTACATTAATAATTGTTATTGTCCATAAATGCAAGTAGAAAAATACAGATCAAGATGTTTATTTTTTTTAATCTAACATCATCTATGTAATTTCAGTTATATTCAATAGCCAATCTTTAGTTAAAGCCAAAAAATTTATAAAAATATATTGGAAATGTGTTACTTATGATATTTTATTATTTTAATATCAGAATTTTAGTAATACATCCACTCACCATCTGACTGAATCTTCTGCTGTAATTCTTTAATCTTCTCATCCCTCTCTCTCAGATCTTTTTTGTATTTATCTTCTAGTTCTTGTTTGACTCTCTTCTCATGATCTCTTACATGCATCTTAAGTGAATACGGTTCAGTCTTCATTTGCACCATGGATTCTAACACCTCCGAGGTCAGTTTGCTGTTTTTTTGGTCCTTTAACATCATCAAATTGTAACAACCCCCATAAAGACTGACAATCCTCTGGCATTCTTTGGATGCTAAAAAATCAGTATTTCTGTCATCAGTCGTGAAAAGCACCATGAGGCGATCTTTAGTATTAAACATTTTCTGGATTTTCTCCATTTCTGCTCTGTCTTTATCAGTAAGTTGACCAGCAGGAACAATGAAGAGGAAAACATGAACTCCAGGATCACAGAGAGAGACAGAGCGGAGAGATTCACATATCATTTCCTCTTTTGAGAGCTGAGTGAGAGCTGAAAGTTCCACAAGCGTGATTAGATGTCCTTTTTTCATTTTTTTCATTACCCGCCGAAATTGTTTGGACACGGAGGCCTTGAGTGTTGTATTGCTTCCACAGAGCATAACGTTCAGCTCTGGTTTTCCAGGAACAGGTACTGATGCTGAAAAACATTTTAAGAGACAGTAGACTCAGTTCAGCTTTACCTTACCTGCGCTTCCTAGTTCCTACAATTACTGTAATTAAAACTCTTTAACTCTGCACATCATTACTCTAATACAGATTTATTAATTTGATGTGCAAATTATGCCTACAGTATTGCCCACATGGTGTCTAATACGTTTTAATGAATTTTTTCATGTATTATTTCAGTACAAATATTTTGATGTTGACCATTTTCCTTGTGACTCTAGTGGTAGAGCCAAGAATGTTTTTTACCAAAATGTATTTGTAAGTTATTTCTATCCTGGATATTATTGATCTGTGTATTAGAGGTATTCACAGGTCCACCTGAACCCGAGGACCCGATCTGCAGTGACACGATGACTTACCAATTGACGATTGGCTCTTTTATTTAGAAGGCGGGACTTATTCCGCCATAACGGTGTTTGACAGATGATGTAAACCGAAGTGCATTATTGGCGTCGGTGTGATTTTTAAGATATTGTGGTTGGAGTGCGTTTATGATCAGACACGTCTCCGAGAGCACAGATGACAACAAATTAGTGATGCTAATGTCAGCGGCCGTGGCATTGAATGGGCAATCGTTATTATAGTTCAAAAGGTCAAACAGTGGAAGTTATCTTATTATGCAAGTTACAAAAAAACTGCAAAGTTGCAAAGTCGCGTTTGTCATCCGCCACCGTGACAGCAAGTGGACTTTTGAAGCTGAAATAATGAGTGGATTATTCATGCTCTTCAATCAGCAAGAGAGGAACAACATGGATGTTATTATACCATCTTGCTTGGCAAGGAGGATGGATTGTGTGCGTCACAGTCAGGTACAGGAGAGAAGGCTACTAACGTTACATTTGGTAAGACACAAAGTTTTATTTTCACAACTTGTAAATTAACTTGTAAATAGCAATAAGCTGTGGGATCTGTGACGATCGGGTTCAATCAGGTCTGTGTGTCTCTGCCGGGTCCAGATTTCAAATAATAGACGGGTCCGGGTAGTACATTTACGGCATTTCTCGGTTCTGTAGCAGTCCAAACTTTCAAATAATAGGTCTGGGTCAGTTCCGGATAGCACATGTCCAGGTCTCTTCGGGTCCAGGCACACATTTTTGGACCTGTGAAGACCTCTACTGTGTATTAACTAGACTTTATGTTTTAGCAGAATACATTGTGTATGCTAAAACTAGTGATTTTTGCATTTCAGTGAATTAAAAAATGTGTCAGGGGGACCTTGCAAATACTCTGGTGTGTATTAGGGCTATATAATTTTGTGTTAGGTTATTGCTACATACATAAAATAATATACACTTCTGTTAAATATGTTTGGTAAAATCACTGAAGCACTGCAATAGACTGACCACCAGGCTAAATTTAGAGACATCTTTAAAAATGTTATGTGTTTAAATTGTTTTAGAAGCTTTATTATTATTATAATTTTTTTTTTTTACTTAACATTTTGTATATACTCTAGATAAAGTTGTAGTAATCCTCAAAACTTACAAAAAACATTTAGAGCACCTCTTCCATCACTTTTTTTTACCACACTGGTATGGCTCTCTTTGAACTTTCCTTCCACTTCATGATCAGAATCCTCTTCTTCCTCTGGTCCGACTAAATGTCCAGATCTGCTCGTCTTATCTACTGGTGTTCCATCGTCTGCATCCTCATACATGTCACAAATTATACATTCTTCATCTTCTTTCTTGAGTATCTTCTTGATTCTTTGGAATATCTTAGAGAGATCTTTCTGTATTTCATTAAACTGAAGATGTCCTCCTCCACACTCCTTTATTAACTGATGAACAGTGGAGTTCACGATCCGGGAACTGGCAAAAGAGATGTATGACTCTCCATCAGTAGTCAGCACTATGGTGCGTTTAATGGCCTGCTCACTGAAAAGTTTCAGTACATGTTTCACTCTATGTCTATCCATGTTATTGAAGTTATTATGCTGCAATACAAGAATGATCACATGAGGTCCTGGAGCAGACAGTTCCACACACTCTTTCACTCTATTTGTGAGCTGTGATTCTAAGAGATTTGGCTGGAGTAGGTGAGGGGTATTGATGACTGTGATGTGTCTCTCCTCCACCATTCCACTGATTATCACACTGTGCTGCTGTAAATAAGCTGAAGATGCTTCACTCTCAGACACCTCTACTCCCAGGATAAAGTTTCTAACTCTGCTGTTTTCAGATGCATCCTTCCCCAGCAGAACAATCCTCCATCCACTCACTGAAACACACAACGCACATGTCATGCAAAGAAAAAGCATCGGAACAAGCATTACTTAAACTCAAACAGCATATACACAATTGTGTTCAGATAGCATTAATACCGGATTTAACGAACCAACACTTAAAAAAACCTTTTTATTGACTTACTGTTGGGATGATTGCTACTAGAACTTGGCAGCAATTTGGCCACTGAAAATAAAACAATGACAACACATCAAGAGTAAACTGTAGTATGTGCTATACGGGCTTGTTATAGTCAAAAATGATTTAGCAGAGATGGGACACATCTGTTTAAATGAATGGGTGAAACTGGAACACTCAACCAAGAAGCTCTGAGCGCCCGATGCTCAATGGATGTAGAAGTCCCGCCTTACAGTTAAAACAGCCAATCACCATTTAGATACAGACATCACCTGTCAATCAGCTCGAGAATGTACATGAGCATTAGCTATACAAGCCGGGAAAATTGTGTCTTTTAACAGTAAAGAAACACAATTTATGATACCAGTAATGTCAGATTACTGAATATATACATTTATTTAACCAGGAGGTCCCATTGAGATTCAGAATCTCTTTTACAAGAGAGACCTGGGCAAGGTAGCAGCCAAATCACAACAAATGCATACATAACAAACACCAAATTACATTTTCATGATAAAAGAAGTACATAATATTAAAAAATAAACACAATGAGACTCTTAAGAAAAACAAGAACATGTCTCCATCACAACACTCTTTACAGTAGTTTTAAATTCATTTATGGACCTAAGGGTTTCTAACTTTAGCTCTTTTTGTAGATTATTCCATCCCCAAGGTGCTAAATAAGAGAAAGCAGTTCTTCCCAGTTCGGTTGCAACTTTAAAATGCAACCACTTTGAGGAGCGTAGCTGATAGGTACCAGAGCAGACAGAGAGGAGGTTACAAAGGTACAGTGGAAGTTTGCCAAGTATAGCTTTATAAATAAAGATATACCAGTGCTGTTGTCTACGAATTTTAAATGATGTCCAACCAACTAAATCATAAAGAATGCAGTGATGGGTAAGGGATTTGAATTTGTTATGAATCGTAGTGATGCATGGTAAACTGAATCAACATGACGCAAGATGGAAGATGCAGCATGCATGTACAGTATATCTCCATAATCAATTACAGGCAGAAAAGTAGCTTCCACAAGTTTCTTCTTAGCACTAAAAGTAAAACAAGATGTGTTTCTGAAATAGAAGCCAAGCTTGACTTTAAGTTTCTTGACTAAAACAGTAATATGTTCATTGAAGGAGAGCTTATCATCTATCCATAACCCCAAATACTTGTATGAAGACACTCTCTCAATTGATTTCCCATCCAAGGACAAGAGACCACAGTTGTCAAGTAGCTGTGCTCGAGCTTTTGAGAAGACCATAAACTTTGTTTTCTGTGTATTTAAAACCAGTTTTAGACTCAGTAATGTGTTTTGCAATGCCTGAAATGCAGTCTGAAGTTCCTGCACTGCTACTGAAATGGTGGAAGCCTGGGTGTAAACCACTGTATCATCAGCGTATAAATGTAATTTGGCATGAACATCTCTATCCAAATCATTTATAAAAATGGAAAACAAAATGGGTCCTAAGATTGATCCTTGAGGGACACCTTTAGTTATCTCAAGAAAATCAGATTTATAACCTTCAGCATAAACACATTGAGTACGATCTACAAAATAATTTTGGAACCATGCAACAGCCTTCTCACTTAAACCAACTGAACGTAGTTTAGTCAATAACAAACCATGATCAACTGAATCAAATGCCTTAGAAAGATCAATAAATAATGCAGCAGAGTGTTGCTTCTTATCTAAGGCCCCAATAATATCATTTGTCACTAATGTAGCAGCAGTGAAAGTGCTATGGCCATTTCTGAACCCTGACTGAAAATTATTTAAAATGTTTTTGTCAGCTAAATACTGTTTTAACTGTACATTCACAAGTGATTCCAAGATCTTTGACAGAACAGAGAGTTTTGATATTGGACGGTAATTATTCAATTCTGACGGGTCTCCACCTTTATGTAAAGGGAGGACATAGGCTGCATTCCATCTTTTGGGAATAGAGTTGGAAAGAAGACTCAAATTAAAAATATGTGCTATGGGCTCAGCAATAATATCAGCTGCCACTTTTAACAGAAAGGGATCCAGATTATCTGTACCTGCTGACTTTTTGTGATCAATGTCTCTGAGGGTTTTATGAACTTCTGACACTGAAATCGGTTTAAAATTAAAGAATTCCCGATTTACATTTTCAGATGCTGATATGGCAGGACATGGGACAAATTTATTTATGGTTTGGTTAAATATGAATCCAGCCTGAATAAAGTGTTTATTAAACTGGTTGACTATGACAAAGATTTAACTGATTTCCAAAACTTTAAAGGGTTGTTTAAGTTTTCTGTGATTGACTTCAAATAAAACTCAGATTTGGACTTTCTAATCATCAAAGTACACTTGTTTCTTACAGTTCTAAATGCAGTCCAATCAGCAGAAGAGTTGGAGAATCTAGCTTGTGCCCACATTTTATTTCTCAAGCAGATTAACTCTGATAGGCTGTCTGAGAAACTGTGGTTGTCCTTACCACTGATCCTAAACTTTTTGATTGGTGCATATTTATTTACAATGGAAATTAAATTTGAATGAAAAAAATCCCATGCCATTTCAGCATCCGAAAACAAAGACACCCTGCTGAGATCACTATAATACAGATCATGCAGAAAAGCCTGTTGTTCAAAACTATTAAGATGTCTTTTTAGGATGATGCGCAATTTAACCTTGGGGATTTTTGTATTTCTTACACAAGCGACTGCACAATGGTCACTGACGTCATTACAAAATACAGCAGTTGAGGTATATTTATGAACTGAGTTTGTTATGATTAAATCTAAGAGAGTAGATTTTATTTCTGCTTTGGGATTGATTCTTGTCAGTTCATTGATAAGTTGCATTAAATTTATGTCATTACACAAGCCTTTAAAACAATCAGAGTTCCCAGAAAGTCAGTCCCAATTCATATCAACCATAAGAATAAATTCAGAGTCATTCACTTCATGTAATATTTCGGATATAGATTGGAAAGCATCCTTTGAAGCCGATGGAGGTCTATAGCACCCAACTACTGTAATATCAGCGTCTTTTGAGATATTCACTTTCACGGCCAGAATTTCAAACTGTTTAGCTTTAGTTAGTGCCAGGGTTACCGAGCTTATAAACTTAGATTTCACATATATGGCAACCCCACCTCCTTTGCCAACCCGATCAGTTCTATAAACTTTAAAACCTTCAATAAAAATAAGTTAATCAGATACAGATTTTTTAAGCCAGTTTTCAGAGATAATAATGATATCAGCATTGGTTGCATTAGCCCAGATCCTAATCATATCCATTTTAGGGACTTCTTCTAACGTTTAAATGTATAAAACCAAGGCCATGTCTGCTTTTGAAATCTGAAGGAGTGGCTAAGGATTGCAAAGTGTTTGGAAGACCAGGAACAGGACCAGGATTGGGCTAAACATTACCAGATAACATCAATAAAAGCATAATCATACAACATAGTTTTTGTTTGGCTGGGTAATATTTGTCATTACCACTGTCCTCTATGAACTGAGAAAAAGAGTAATCTGAGACAGTAAAATGATCATTTAACAACAGTAGGTTCTGGAGATACAGGGTCTTATTAATTTGTGAACAATTTTGTATTTGATTACACAGGTAGATTTTCTGGTGGTATATCTCATGATGGCTTGTAGATGAAATGGAGAAATTACCATAATTTAACTGTATCAGTATACTACTTCTCATTTTGGACATATTAAATTCATCTAGTATAGGGCTGGACTGTAGAAGTATGAAGAGTATAAACAAATGCATGATGTCAAGTTACCAGGCTTAGTTGAAGACACCCCTTAACAGGGGTGAACAGAAGCTTGGAGTCAAAAAGTCAGGGCTACAGGATGGAGGCTAGCAGGGAGGCTTCCAGGTGATAGCTAGCAAACAGGTCTAATAGTAGCAGGCTAGGAGTAGGGCTATCAATAGCAGGCTAGCAACAGGGCATAGCTAGCAGCAGAGCATCCAGGTAGTGGCTATCAAGTGGAGCTAGCAGCAGGGCATCCGGGAGGTGGCTACCAGCAACAGGCTAGCAGCAGAGCATCCAGGTGATGGCTAGCAGGCAGAGCTACCAGCAGCAGGCTAGGAAGCAGGGCTACCGACAACAGGCTAGCAGCATGAATACCAACAGCAGGCTAGCAATAGGTCATGCAGATGAGGGCTAGCTGCAGCAGGCTAACAAGCAGGGCTACCTGTAGCAGACTGCTAGCAGGGCATCCAGGTAGTGGCTAGCAAGCAGAGCTATCAGGTGGTCAATGTCCAGGTTTTAAGTTCAAATTCAGCCTTATCTGCTATTAAAATAATCCCAGTATAGAGGAGAAATGTCCTGTTTTTCGAGAGTATACTCATTTGAGTTTAAAAACATAAAACATCACAAGAAAAAACTAAAATCTTGAGATCTCAAACACTGAGATCCACACATAGGTGTGGCTTGGCTGCCATCTTGGATCGTGCAAGGTATCGTAATAGTGCAAGTAAGAGCATTTCCACACGCACACTGTGACGAGAACTTACAGGATTGAGTCTGTGAGTGCAGAAAAGATGTCATTGCTTATTTGAAATATGTTATTTGATTGTAATCTTGACCTACATTTTTGGAGATTTTGGTCTTTCTCCATTCAAGTAGATAGGAGCTGCACTGACATGACTGGAAATAGCCTCCCTAGACCAGTGGTTCCCAAACGTTTTACAGTGGCGTACCCCTCTAAACATTCAACATACTTTTGCATACCCCCTCTCTAATGCATAGACAACATTCACAAAAGGTATTTTGAAAATATGTCTATTTAACACAATCATCTTTGTAAATTTCTTTACATGTTGTGTACATTATATTAATCATATACATACTGAATAAATGGCTTATCGATTGAGATGGGAATGCTAGATATGATGTTACTGCATAACTTGAAAACTCCCCCGTATGCAAGAATAGTGTTCGCTCTGTACATGAAATTGCTCATCATTGCAGGTACGGCATTGTATGGCGACTTCGAGTATTGTGGGTGTCTGTGCCATTGCGTGGTCCGCTCAGGGTGCTTTTTTTATGTAACATTTGACACTGTTAGTAAGGTTGAGATCATTTGCTGAAAAAACATCATGCACAATGTGAAAACAGGTCTCTACCGTGTGAGTAAATGTGATTGAAAATGACTTCAACCATCTTCAACCGCTTATCTGAAGTCGGGTCGTGGGGGCAGCTGCTCCAGCAGGGGGCCCCAAACTTCCCTATCCCGAGCCACATTAACCAGCTCTGACTGGGGGACCCTGAGGCGTTCCCAGGCCAGTGTGGTGATGTAATCTCTCCACCTAATCCTGGGTCTTCCCCGAGGCCTCCTCCCAGCTGGACGTGCCTGAAACACCTCCCTAGGGAGGCGGCCAGGGGGCATCCTTACCAGATGCCCAAACCACTTTCAATGCAAAGGAGCAGCGGCTCTACTCCGAGCTCCTCATGGATGACTGAGCTCCTCACCTTATCTCTAAGGGAGAAGCCCACCACCCTTCTGAGGAAGCCCATTTCGGCCGCTTGTACTCGCAACCTAGTTCTTTTGGTCATGACCCAGCCTTCAGCCTTGGCGGAGACCAACCCCCACATGGAATGAACTCGACTTCGTGCCGAGGACCCGGACACAGCTCTCGCTTTGGACGTACAGGGATTGGATCGCCCTAAGAAGGGACCCCCACCCCGTACTCCCGCAGCACCTCCCACAGTCTCTCCCGGGGACCCGGTCATCCGCCTTCTGCAGATCCACAAAACACATGTAGACCGGATGGGCATACTCCCAGGCCCCCTCCAGGATCCTTGCGAGAGTAAAGATCTGGTCCGTCAGTCCACGGCCAGGACAAAATCCGCATTGTTCCTCTTCAATCCGAGGTTCGGATCGGCCGAACCCTCCTCTCCAGCACCTTGGAGTAAACTTTACCAGGGAGGCTGAGAAGTGTGATACCCCTGTAGTTGGCACACGCTCTCTGATCCCCCTTTTTGAAGAGGGGAACCACCACCCCGTTCTGCCACTCCTTAGGCACTGTCCCAGATTTCCATGCAATGTTGAAGAGGCGTGTCATCCATGACACCCCCTCCACATCCAAAGCTTTCAGCATTTCTGGTCGGATCTCATCAATCCCCGGGGCTTTGCCACTGCGGAGTTGTTTGACTACCTCAGTGACCTCCCCCAGGGAAATCGAATCTGATCCCCCATCAGTCTCCGGCTCTGCCTCTAGCATAGAGGGCGTGTTGGGATTGCTTCAAAGTGTTCCTTCCACTGCCCAATAACCTCCTCGGTTGAGGTCAACAGCGTCCCATCTTTGCTGTATACAGCTTGGATGGTTCCCCGTTTCCCCCTCTTAAGGTGGCGGATGGTTTTCCAGAAGCACTTTGGTGCAGACCGAAAGTCCTTCTCCATGGCTTCTCCGAACTTTTCCCACACCCACTGCTTTGCCTCCCTCACGGCCGAGGCCGCAGCCCTTCGGGCCTGTCGGTACCTTGCAACAAATCCTGGAAGGCCTCTTTCTTCAGTCGGATGGCTTCCCTGATGTGTGAGTCTGGTAAAAAAGTGAAGCATTTTACTTGCTATCACTTAGCTACGTCACCTAGCACTGGGCTGGGCTGGTGGAAAAAGATACTTGTGTGATGCACAACGCATGAGTAAATGCATTTTTTAACCACAACAGAATGAGTTATTTCATAGCATATTTTTCTGACCTTTATGACACAACCATTTTGGTGTTTCTACACTAGAGGGCACACACAATTAATTTTGCCAGTGAGAAATACATGAACTAGGTTTGAATGTTATTATAGACTGTGATGAAATTAAAAGAACATTAAACCTCAGAATGTTATTCGTGTACCCCCATTGTCACCTCACATACCACCAGGAGAATGCATACCCCAGCGTTCCAAAGATGGCCTAAAGTGGACTGACTTGCTAGAATGACTTTGTTATTGTAAGAGTTTAATTGTTTTGTGTTTTGGTTTTCAGTTCTATACTCCAAAAATACCATCAAAGTTTTTGTCAAATTCACAACAACAAAACTCTGAAAATGATTAGTGCCATAAGTATGCCATTGCTGCTACATTTAGCCAAAAATTCTAACTGCTATAAATCTCCAGGGCATTTAAGATTCAGCAGCAGCATGGACTGGATCCACTCAGAGCTTGTGTCAGAATGCCAATGCTAATAGGTAACTTTTGAGTGCATTTAATAAATCTCATGCATTAATAAGTTTATATTAACCTTCCTAATATTAGCATCATGATAGCACCGTGGATGGCCACCTCAGTGTGGAGCGCTCCTACTGTTTTGTTGTTTTTGTTTGTTTGTCCTGTGTTTAGTAATATTTTTCCAGTCAGTTTTACCAGAGACGAACTGCTGAACATTCGGCAACATAGACGCACATGTGTCTCCCTCACCTGGGTCAAGCTCCTTCGGCGTGGCTTTCGAACAGCACTGTTGGGGATTCATCTAGTGAATCTGTATTTTAAAACTAATTTTGTAAAAATCCAAGTAACTTTACAGATCTTTATTGTAAAGAGTTTAAACAATGTTTTCATGCTTGTTCAATGAACCATAAATAATTAATGAACATGCAACTGTGGAATGGTCATTAAGAAACTAACAGCTTACAGACAATTAAGGTCACAGTTATAAAAACTTAGGACACTAAAGAGACCTTTCTACTGACTCTGAAAAACACCAAAAGAAAGATGCTCAGGGTCCCTGCTCATCTGTGTGAACATGCCTTAGGCATGCTGCATGGAGGCATGAGGACTGCAGATGTGGCCAGGGCAATAAATTGCAATGTCCGTACTGTGAGATGCCTAAGACAGCACTACAGGGAGACAGGATGGACAGCTGATCATCCTTGCAGTAGCAGACCATGTGTAACAACACTCTGTGCATCTGAATATCACACCTGCGGGACAGTTACAGGATGGCAACAACAACTGCCTGAGTTACACCAGGAACGCACAATCCCCCCATCAGAGAGAGGCTGGACTGAGGGCTTGTAGGTCTGTTGCAACGTTGCCTATGGGCACAAACCCACCTTCACTGGACCAGACAGGACAGGTAAAATGTGCTCTTCACTGACAAGTTGTGGTTTTGTCTCACCAGGGGTGATGATCAGACTCGTGTTTATCATCGAAGGAATGAGCGTTACACCAAGGCCTGTACTCTGGATAAGGTCCGATTTGGAGGTGGAGGGTTCGTCATGGTCTAGGGCGGTGTGTCACAGCATCATCGGACTGAGTTTGTTGTCATTGCAGGCAATCTCAATGCTGTGTGTTACAGGGAAAACATCCTCCTCCCTAATGCAGTACCCTTCCTGCAGGCTCATCCTGACATGACCCTCCAGCATGACAATGCCACCAGCCATACTGCTCGTTCTGTGCATGATTTCCTGCAAGACAGGAATGTAAGCGTTCTGCCATGACCAGTGAAGAGCCCGGATCTCAATCCCATTGAGCATGTCTGGGACCTGTTGGATCGGAGGGTGAGGGCTAGGGCCATTCCCCCAGAAATGTCTGGTGCCTTGGTGGAATAGTGGGGTAACATCTCACAGCAAGTAATTTATGTATATTAATATTATTTGCATGTTATTTATTTTCTTTACTTTTAAGTATTATGGGTTTAAAGTGTCTATCTTGATTTGTTTTTTGTTATGTAATGCAGGCATTCATATTTTATGTCTATATGTATATTTTGGTTTCAGTTTCAGCTGACCATGCCTGCTGGATGGAAAATTCCAGTGTCTTCAAATAGTTACATTTGTGCAAGCAGTATGGAAAGAGAAACGGTTATTTTACAGTGTAAAGCACACAAAAAGGTAATTTTGATTATAAGTATAAGTATAAATTATAAGTATAAATACATCCCAGGGCATTTTCTCACACCAAACAACAGCAGGATTTCCACAAGTCCATAAAATATCATGAAAAGAATAGTAATCCCATCATCATCCCAAGACAACATCATGTTTCAGTTTTGATAGCAAGAGACTATCATAAGCAATCACAGCTTCAAGGTAGACACTTTACGGAAGGCGCTATCTTTTTGCCAGGCTTTTAAATTGTGGGAATCAAGAGATGCGTGTCTACATACCGTACAAGAGGAGGTCATGTCAATAATAAAAGATGGGCTGTGTTGTTCACCTGATTAAGCATCAGGGCAGTCCTTATTGAAATCATAGAGTCTATGGACACATCTTGCTTCATAAAAGCATTGAGGCGTTTCATTGCCATACATGGTCCTGTAAAGCAGATGCGCTCCAATCAATGGACCAGTTTTGTAGCATGTAGAGAACTAAAGATTCCTTCCAACTTGGATGAGAACAGTGACTAAGTTTCACACAGATTAAGGGTGTTCTTGGATCTTTAACCCACCCCATACTTCACACATGTGTGTGTCTTGGGAGCAGATGATCAGCTTGACTTGAAAGTTTTGGGATTCCATGATGTTGGAGTTACCAGCTACCAGAATCACACATGAGTTTCTCTCAACATTCATAACTGAAGCGACAGCAATAATACTTCTGGTAACAGTTTACATGGATCCGGAAGACTCCTTCAAACTTAACCACACAATATTACTTACTCAGATGTTTGGTCCATGTCCCAGTCCTACTGGAGAATTTAAATGGTACTGACCTCTATATGCATCAGTGGAAACAGTCTGGCATACATATTCTGGGACAGGTGGAAGAAACAGTATCTCTCAACACTGCAACCTAGAAAAAAGTGGCAGTCTGACAAACAGAACATCATAGTGTGCATTGTCTTCCTTATGAAAAACGATCTGTTTAAGTGTAACAAATGGCCCTTAGGATGTGTCACCAAAGTGATCCCAAGTGAGGATGAGAGAGTTAGGAAGATTGAGATCAAAGTCATGGATAAAGAAGAGTCAAGGTTGTTTTTCAGACCTATAACTGAAGTGGTGTTGCTCCTCTCTTCTTAATATTAATGGGACAGTTTCGCTCTTTAATTTACCTCAGTCTTATCGGAGGTAATGGTATGGCATCAGGAGATACCAAGTTGGGAGTGTGTTGTCAGTTCAGTTAAGCATGCACTGTCTCTTTAAAGGGGTTATAACGTGAGGAATACAATTTTCCTTGATCTTTTGACATATAGGAGGTCATTGTACTATAAAATCATGCAGTAAGTTTCTTATAAAATAAGTTTTATAAAAGAAAAAGAGCTTTTAAGTAAACCATGCTCTAGAAATGGGCCTTTAGAAATTTGTGGAACTTGTGATTTCACAAGGACCAAATACATCTGCATATGATTGCAAGACATCAACGCCTATTTTTCATCATTACACCCTTGGCCCTGCCCAGTTGTGCTCAGTTAGTCACACTCACACATGAAGAGGAGAGAGATGGGCCTGTCATGGGAGATTCAACTAAAGGGGACTTAAAAAGGTCACTTACATGTGCCTCTCTGAATTTAAATGATATTCATCCATGATGGATTTGACCATAATTAAACTTGTGCCACTTTTATACGTTTTTGCACCCATCTGTGGTAGATTTAGTTGTTAGTCTTTTGTACACGTGCAATATATGAACATCTTTAATAATTTGTATGTGTTTCTGGTGATGTGCAGCATGTTGCTCACTGGCATAATAAATACAATTATTATTTAATTACTTATTTTTAAACACGAATCACAATTGCATTTTATCAAACTACACAATAATGACTCTATGACATTATAGATATTTTATTTTTATCTTCTGTTTGTGCAAGATCTTCTGTAAAGCTGCTTTGAAACGATCTGTTTTGAAAGGCGCTATACAAATAAAAATGACTTGACTTGACTCTCTGAATGTGATGCAGAAGACCTAAGTGGGCTACACCGCCGGTAGTAGACACTATCACTCAGGCCAGGCATTTTAGGAAAGTACAACCACAACTTTTAAAAACGTGTCTCATTCAGCTGCCACCACTGTCTGGGAGAAACACATGCAGTTCTGTGTGTGAACAACAAGGAAGATGTGAGATGTAGCTCCGGTGAAGACCAGCGTCTCTGTTTTGGCGTGTTGAAGCCAGTGAAGCACCCAACGTCACCATGGACTGCATTACATTTTCGTATTCAGAACATTTCAGTGTGGATTGTATTTTTTTGGCTCATATCAGAGTAGTTTGCTTGTGAATCAGTCACAATTCCATCTTTGCAAAGGAATTGAAAGATGCAGCTGCTAAACACTACCGAACCTGTGAGTACAGTTTTGATACATTCCAATGAAATGTGTTGGGTATTATGTGTTAAACCTGACATGTAGTTTTATAAATTATAATGTAAAGTTTGTTCATTTTCTTTCGATTGAGTTTCAAATATAGCTGTATTAGAGGGAATGCACAATGTTAGCCAATCAGAACAGTGAGTGTTCACATTGGCCAGATAGCTTTAAATCAAGCTTTTAGACAGAGGGCCCGAGACGGTGGAAAAATCATCATATATGATAAATTATGACTGTTTTGGTGCACAAAACTTTACTCACATTTTAAGTGGACCTCAGGGAAGAAAATACAATTATTAAAAAAGAATCATATGTCATGACCCCTTTCAGAATTCTGTGTTGACTGTTGACATGTTGTCAATGTTTGCCAGCATCTGAGGAAGTTATTCAGTCTTTTAGCTGGGAGCCACATGAGAGAGATTTGTGTTCATGTTCGTGGAATCTTAATCAATCTGCCATATTTCATGCCTTTACAAGCATTGTCGGCATGCTAATTAATGTTTAGAAAGATATATTACTATGCTGTATCTGACTATTTTATGTAGAATTTCATGTTTAATTTGAAACTAAAAATGCATGATGCAATAACATGTGCTGACATTTATTATGTCTAGTAATGCTGCCTTTGTTACAGTTCTGATAGAACTGTATTCTTTGCGGTTTTACCCTATTGCCGATCAGCCATGAAACAGAGTTGAACCGAATATCTTCTTCAGCATGGTGGTTGGTGGAGGAGTTATCTTTCTGTCAGCTTGTGCAGGAAGCATAGGGGTGGCAGAACAGTTGGTGTTTTTCTCTTCTCTTCCTAGTTACAGGATGTGTGCCTTTTATGGTCATTTGCAAGCCTGCGCTTTATTTAGGAAGTAATTAGGCAATTCTTTACTTCCTGCATTAAGATAAAAAATTACAAATAAAATCCTAAGTAGTGCACAACAGGGCACAAGTCTCCACGGGGTAAAAGTCTCCTTTGATATAATTTTTCTCAAAACACTACATAGCATCAAAAACTACAGCAGTACTTTCCTAAACACCTGTTTGACACTATGAGCTGCAAAATATTCCCGTTCCATGAGATCATTGCTTATAATGTCTAAAGGTTGATTTTGAGGCAATCTGATCTAATATGTAATATTTTTTTTTAAATGTTGTACATTTATATAGCAATATATTCAAACCTTTTTTCATTTGGTGTTCTGAATTTCTTCTTCATCTTGAAAACTTGAAGCTGTATTTTTTAAAATGGGATATTTGCAGTGTAAGAATTCAGAACCAAAAATTTGCTGTTTGAAAATACATATTTATAAAAATGTGCCATAAAAAAAACAACTATTCAATTTGGTTAAATATGAAATGTCCAGGATTGGAGTTTAAAAAATTCAAATTCAAACCTATTCAAAATAAAACATAGTATAACATTTGGCAAAATCACACTTATAATTCAAATTCAAAAGTTTATAATTCAAATTTACACAATTCAAATTCAAATTGTTTTGGCATATTTCTGGCTCCATACTTTCACTTTCGATGGACCGGCCCAAAAACTCATTATTCTTGTTCCAGTGAACAATTTGACCAGATGGAAGATGGTGTAACATGAAGCCTATTTAAACTGCTATGTGACAATAAAAACACATTTGGACAAATATCAAATATTAAGAAAATATTAATTTTTAAGTATGAGCTTGAAGGAAATCAGCTTCATCTGGTAGTTGGTTTGAAACCAGGCTGGTCTCCCTGAAACCAGTTACCTTGTTCAAAAGCTGCCATCTTCAGCTGGTAAAAACAGATTCACAGTTGGGGCTCATTTATTAAATTAACTTTCATAATATAGAAACTAAAAATCCATCTTGTCATCTTTCTGGCGCCATACATTTTTGACCAAGTCTACATTTTGTTTAAAACGAATACTATTACAGATAAAGTAATATTATTTATATTAGATTAAATCATAGTTTCTCTGGCAAATTGTGATCAATTTCCCCTGCTAATTTTAAACCACTGTGCTAATACAGCTATCTAAACAATGGCGGACAGGGATGGGTGGGTTTTAACACACCTTTACAAAGTGATTAGATATAAAGTTAAACGGTCCTCACAACCTGACACAATAGACCCCAGTAGTGGAATAGGCTGTGACAAAGGTACACCGTGTATTTGACATCAACTCATGAGGTCTGTGATGTTCTTGCTAAGGTTTGAATTGGTGACATTTCTAGTAAACAAATGTAAGTATTTTGTGTAACATTTTGAGAACTCTAGCTTACAAATTCAGTGAGTTAAAGGTGTTGAAGTACTGCCGCCCCTTATACACAATCTAATTCCCTATGAGGGCACCAGAAAGTCCACCGGCTGCACTTACTCGCAATTCGCTATTCAAGGACCCGAAAGCAGATGCGGAACTCTGATGGTCGCTCACGCTCACATCTCGCGCGCCCCCTCCTCTGGATCTCTGCTTAGGGCATCACTTTGCCAGCGGCGGCCCGGAGTGTTACAACCATACCCGGTCTCCCCTAAAGATTTATTTACGCCGTTTTCCGTTTTTAGACATTTAAAGAATTGGCTTTTTCAATTCACTCTCACTTTTAGGCACGTGTAAGCCTGCGAGAATCATGAAGAAGCATGATGTTCATGAAGAATTCACATTCTGTCAGTAATTTTAAAGTGATTAAAGTGAATAACACTTACTGATGCTCATCTCTGTGCCTCTCCTCGCACTCCGTGTGGTGTCTGGACAAAACAGAGATCCAAATAAACACAAGTTTCAAACACAAAACTAATCTAAATATAGTTTGTAACGAAAAGAGGTCTCGCTTGCGATTTTTGATAAATGGGTATTTTTGTAATGGCGGGTTTATGTTCAAGGCTTTGTTCCTTTACTTCCTGCATAATGTAAAATACTATTTTTCAACATATAACTTTATAACTATAAATATACAATTTAAAATAAGCATTTAATTAATATTAGATTAAGATCGAAAAATGCATAAATGTATACAGCAGATTACAAATGTGCCTAATTTGATCCTTACCCATCGTTTATTTGATCTCACCGCCTTCAGGTCTGCAAACCAAAAGAGAAAGTTTCACATGCATCATATATATGCCCTTATCAGACAGCTAGAGGCGGGTTTAGTTGACAAAACATTTAAACAAATTGGACATTAAAAGGACGTTCTCTGTTTTGCAAAAGCCTAACTTGTTTGCCAACATTTACTGAAGCGTAAATAAATATGGTCAAAAGTAACCCATGAAGGTTATACACACTGCTTTGGGTTTGATTATTCCAGTAGGCTACCAGACAGACTGCAGTAAAGACAGTTTGCGGTTAGATATTCCGTTTATTTGCCATTAAATCTGCCGTGAGCTGCTGTAGACATGTAAATAATATCTGCTGTTATTGTTCACTATTTGTGATTTCAGGTGACGTGGTCCTCCAGCCCATAATCTGTGTTTTAAAAAAATTAAAAATAGCCTACTATAATTTTATAGTGTTATTTTGTAATGCATGTTGTTTAAAACGTTTGTAATGGTCACATACAGGGATTATGGTAATTAAGGGGCATGATACAGCTGCACAGAGAGAGCGCAGGAGAAAGGTGCAAAATGGAGGATGTGAGGAGATAGTTGCTCTCCACTTTTTGTTTTCCTTTTATTTTGTGTGGCTGAGTTGGATGTTATACGCTTCCCCACTCACCTTCATGTATGTGGAGGAGATAGCACTCTTTTTTTGATATTTTATTAAATACAGTTTGAAATGCTAACACCTGTTTGTCTCATGTGTCTCCTCGCGTGAGTTATATCTATTTTCCCTCCTAGAGACACCTCTAACATCCAACCTCCGTTACAAGTTGTACACCTAGAAGAGTGAAACCACTTTCACGACTCACGGAATGAAGCCTTAGAGAATTGCCCCGGTACCGGGAGTAATAACTTCAATCTGTGTATAATAGTGTGCGTCTATGAGTGATTGTAAGTACCAGTTTATACTGAAGACAATCCTTGTTAGTCATAGCGTTTGTTTTATAGTCAGTATGTGTTGACCGCTGTTATTGAGATTGTTAATGTTGAGTTAGTGTGTTCATTGCATTCACGCGCAGTGTTTATTCCTGCTATTGTGCGACGATGCTGATGATGTTAAATGTATATTTGGGCAGTGTACTGTGTGCATTGTGATACTATCACTTTCGTTTTTAAAGTACTATGTTTACATGACAGCGCTGCATTGCGTTATTGAGGGTTGAATTATTTCAGTGAACCTTAATATTGTCTAGATTAATGTGGTTATTTTGATATAACAGTCAAGTCTGATTATTTCTTTATTTCTTTTTTATAGTCAGAATCAAACTCTATATAGCCTGATTGCCTTCATGTAGGACTCTTGAGGGCAATAAATCGACACAAGAGAAAGGCTTGAGACATTAGAAGCTCCTCAGAACACAATCCTGATTCACCTACACAACATGTGATCTATATCACCCCATGCCCCATTGTTTTCAGAGACTTCACCATCCACGCTGAGAGCTTCGAAAGGCTTGGAGTTGTGGTGCCCAAAGGTAATTCAGTTTGAAACGATCTTCCAGCGTGACACATTTGTTCTCCCTTCAAAGTGCCCCCGAAGGTGTTATTTATGACGTTTGGCCATATATCTGATTTCTGTTTGGGAATACAAGTGGTTATGCTATTCAGAAGAAATAATCGAAAATACAAACTATACATTACTATATATGTAAAGGCCTACATAATATATATGTGTTTCTGTGTGTGTGTGTGTGTATATATATATATATATACACACACACACCCACAGATCTATGTTGGGCACTTATTGGCTGCTTTTATTTATTATTTGGTCCAAGTCATCAATTTCAAAAACCTTTTTTAATTAAATTTTAGTTTTAAAATGAAATAAATTAATATGTTGGCAAAATTATATTTTTGTCTACAAAACTAATTTCAGACATTTAAGCATAAGCCTTCAGATCAAAAGATTTTAAGATCATGAGAAACATTTCAGTCAAGTGTTTCAAAATTAGTGTATTAGTAGTGTATGTAAATGTATATAAATATGTATACAAGAGTACGATATGGCCCAACATCTGTACTGCTGTGTCAGCCGTAGGTAATCACAGCAGTGTACGATTGCGAGTGTGATATTGCTTATATACAACAGTTCAATGAACAAGTAATTTAAAAACATTTGGAAAAAATGAGTACGGTCATAAAAAATACATTTGTGCATGTAACTACTTACGCGACGGATCAGAATCTGCTATTGCTGGTTCTAAACAAATGATGCGTCCAAGCATTTGTTAGTAATTAAAAAATGTACAGAAATAGTATCATGGCTTGTGCTGTTTCTAACAAGTTATTGGATAAACAATTATGGATGTGTGTGTGTGTATGTGAGAAAGAGAGAGACAGAGAGATGGAGTGTGTGTGATCACCAGTTGCCACTCCCAGGCAGAGATGCTGTCAGCTTTCTGAAGATCGGCTTTCTCAGTGGAAAAATAGCAGTCCAAGCGGGGGCATTTCTCCCTATTTCACGGTAGCTGGTGCACAGGACTCGATCACTATAGAAACCGCAATGTCCACTGCCATTTTAAACATCACCCATTGTGTAATTAATCAGTCTGTTGTGTCTGTCAGCTGTGATGAGCCGTAATACTGAAGTTGTTTGTTTAAAGCCGTTTAAAGCTACTTCCTATCTTTAGTAGTGTAGTAATAATACGAGCAATCACGAAGAGCTGTTGTATGTAAACGGCTGATGCAGATTCACTTCACATCACCTAACTGGCTCATATTACACACAAAAATGATCTTTTGCCACCACCTGCAGGCTAACATATGTACTGTAAAAAGCTCTTAACACATCTGCACTTTAGTTTAGAATGGCATGAACACAAGCGGAGTGATACATACACAGTGAATCGTCTAAGTGCTGATGGTGTGAGACCATCAGTGATCATGGAACGTCTCTTGTCCAATCAGATTCAAGGACCAGAACTAACTGTTTATATATATATATATATATGTGTGTGTGTGTGTGTCTGTGTCAGTGTGTATATACAGTATCTCACAAAAGTGAGTACACCCCTCACATTTTTGTAAATATTTGATTATATCTTTTCATGTGACAACACTGAAGAAATGACCCTTTGCTACAATGTAAAGTAGAGAGTGTACAACTTGTATAACAGTGTACATTTGCTGTCCCCTCAAAATAACTCAACACACAGCCATTAATGTCTAAACCACTGGCAACAAAAGTGAGTACATCCCTAAGTGAAAATGTCCAAATTGGGCCCAATTAGCCATTTTCCCTCCCCGGTGTCATGTGACTCGTTAGTGTTACAAGGTCTCAGGTGTGAATGGGGAGCAGGTGTGTTAAATTTGGTGTCATCACTCTCACACTCCCTCAAACTGGTCACTGGAAGTTCAACATGGCACATCATGGCAAATAACTCTCTGAGGATCTGAAAAAAAGAATGGTTGCTCTACATAAAGATGGCCTATGCTGTAAGAAGATTGCCAAGACCCTGACACTGAGCTGCAGCATGGTGGCCAAGACCATACAGCGGTTTAACAGGACATGTTCCACTCAGAACAGGCCTCGCCATGGTCGACCAAAGAAGTTGAGTGCACGTGCTCAGCATCATATTCAGAGGTTGTCTTTGGGCATATGAGTGCTGCCAGCATTGCTACAGAGGTTGAAGTGGTGGGGGGTCCGCCTGTCAGTGCTCAGACCATATGCCGCACACTGCATCAAATTGGTCTGCATGGCTGTCGTCCCAGAATGAAGCCTCTTCTAAAGATGATGCATTTCTTGATTCGCTCTACTAGTGATACACACAGCCAGTTGTTCAGTTTTACCAAACTCTACCTGTTTATAACTGACAAAACATGGGACGAAACTGGCTCAACCTGGAGATTGTAAAATCTTGCAAAGGTATTGGGTGTAGCCCAGCCCGCTGCTCTGCAGATGTCTGCTAGAGAGTTACCATGGGCCAATCCCCACGAGGGTTCCACACTCCTAGTAGAGTATGCTCGTATTCCCAAAGGGGCGGGCATGGCCTGGGCCTAGTATGCCAGAGCGTTGTATCCACGATCCAGTGGGCAAGCCTCTGTTTGGCGACATTGTTCCCTTTCCGCTGTCCGCCGAAGCAGACAAAGAGCTGCTCAGAGTGTCTAAAGCTCTGCGTGCGATCCAAGTAAGTGCGCAAAACATGCACCGGACACAGCAACGACAGGGGTGGGTCTGCCTCCTCCTGGGGCAGCGCTTGCAAACTCACCACCTGATCCCTGAAGGGGGTCATGGGAACCTTGGGCACATAGCCCAGCCGGGGTCTCATGATCACATGAGAATCTGCCGGACCGAACTCCAGGCAAGTGTTGCTAACAGAAAACGCTTGCAAGTCCCCAACCCTCTTGATGGAGTTGAGAACAATCTGGAGGGCCATCTTCAAGGAGAGGGCTTTCAGCTCGACTGATTCTAGTGGCTGAAAGGATGCTCCCCAAAGTCCCAGGAGGACCGCAGAGAGATCCCATGAGGGTAAGAGGCATGGCCTGGGAGGATTGCCACCGGGTGCCTCTGAGGAACCTGATAATCAGGTCGTGCTTCCCTAGGGACTTACCGTCCACCTCTCCTGCAGGAATGCAAGCATTGACACGACTGCACATCTCTGAGGGTCTTCGGCTCAGGAAAAACACCAATTCGCAAACAAATGCCACTTCAGGGAATAAAGCTGCCTGGTAGAGGAAGCTCTGGCTTGAGTGATCGTGTCTACGACTGCTGGTGGTAGGCCACTTAGATCTTTCACGTCCTGTTCAAGCAGCCTTCCACCTTCTTTTGTTTTCTTTCTCTGTTTGTGTGAGCTGGCAGCACATAACTTTCATGCACCATAACTCTTTTTCTGGTTATTATTAGGATTTAAAATTTCACAATAAATTGCATCTGGGATTTGTCAATGTGGACTCTGTGTCTCTGCTTTGTGCCAAAGGAAGAGTACTCATCAACCATCATTAAATTCAGAACAATCTCACTTCTATGTGTAGAAGGCAAAATCTTCTTTTCAGTGCTGGCTAAAAAGTTGAATTTGTACATGACAGAGAACAGATACATCAACATCTCTATCCAGAAAGGTGGGATCCCAGGCTTCTCTGGGTGTCTGGCAGTTCTCAGTCAGATGATCCGGCAGGCTAAAGCAAACAAAGGCGACCTGACAGTGGTCTGGTTAGATTTGGCCAACACATATGAATCAATCCCTCATGCCCTAATTTATGCAGCATTGGACCATTACCACATCCCTCTGCTCATCAAGGGAATGATCTCCAGTTACTTCAGAGGTATCCAGTTACGGTTCAAAACAGCCCAGTTTACACCCCAGTGGCAAGACCTGGAAAAGAGAATTGTAACTGGATGCACAATCTCCCCCATCCTCTTTATTATGGGAATGAACCTCCTTGTAACAGCTACTGGGAAAGAAACCCGAGGTCTAAAAATAGAATCGGGCATCTGACAACCCCCAGTAAGAGGTTTCATGGCCAATCTCACTGTAACAACCACAACCCATGTGGATGCGAGTTAGGTGCTAACAGTGCTTACCGCATGGCAACGTGGGCCAGAATGAAGGTTAAGCCAAAGAAATCCAGGAGTATGGTGATCAGAAAAGACAAACTGATAAATAGGTTTAAGCTGCAAGTGCAGGGAGAGGATATTCCATCGATAGAGGAGAATCCAATCAAATGCCTCTGAAAGTGGTTTGATGACTCACTTACTGACAGGAACAACATCACCAACACTGAAAAGCAGTCTGAGGAATGGCTGAGCAGGATTGAAAATCAGGACTTCCGGGGAAATTCAAAGCATGGCTCTACCAACACGGACTGCTGCCGAGACTGATGTGGCTGCTGACAGTGTATGAAATTCCTATAATGAGTGTGGAAGGAGTGGAGAGGAAAATTAACAAGTTCCTCCGAAGGTGGCTGGGAATCCCTCCAAGATTCACTTCAGTAGGCCTATACATAAGATCAGGACAGCTCCAACTTCCTCTGTCTCCGTGGTGGAGGAATTCAAGGTGGCAAAGTGTAGAGTGGTAATGGCATACAGACAACTCCCAGGATGAACAAGTCAGACATGCAGAAGTTACTACAAGATCAGGATGCAAGTGGGTAGCCGACACCTCTGTCACAAAAGCTGAAAGTACTACGTGACATTATTTGAATGCCATACACAGGGAGACAGGGCCTCGGAACTTCCCATTTTCAACAATGATGGAAGACAGATACCAAGGAGAGCAGAGCCATGATCCAAGAGGAAGTACTGGTACAAACACACAGGAAACCAACACCATTTACCAAGTTTGTGAGAGAGGGAGGAAAGCCATTAACCACAGTAAGATCAACAAACAACCCACTACAAAAGGCCAAATCATGGGATATGAAGGTAGACCTGGGAGGAAGGTTGCAGTTCCCCCAGGTCATCCAGACAAGCATATGGCCAGATGTGGTCCTGTGGTCTGAGGAGAAGAAGATTATCATCCTGATCAAACTTACAGTACCATGGGAAGAAGGGTTCAACCAAGCCTTTGAAAGAAAGAGCACCAAATACCAGGTTATTTTGCAAGTCTGTGGGGAGAAAGAATGGCAGGCGTGGCTGTTCACAGTTGAGGTTGGCTGTAGAGGATTCCCTGCCCAGTCAGTATGGAGAATGTTCACAGCCATTGGAATGACAGGAAAGGAGAGGAAGACAGCAGTTCGCAGGATGGGGGAGGCAGCAGAAAGAGCCTCTTGCTGGCTATGGAACAGGAGAGAGGTGCCAAGCTGGAAGCCAGGAGGAGGTGATGGGCAGGGATTTGGCACCACTGCCGACCCACCAACAGGAGTGTGTTGCAGTTCAGGATCAAAACACCCAATGATCATTGGACACCGTCTGACGTCATCAACTCCTCCTGGCCAAAGCTACATTCACAGAAGGTGAAAGTAGGATAAGCATCAAAAATATGCATGAAAGTTAGGATATAAATATGGATTAATATAGTCTGTTTGATGACAGATTTAGACACAGCATATCACCAAGAGATGTCACTGCTTGTTTGTCCACGAGGAAAGAACTATCGGCGTTGATTTTTGCCGCCGATAACCTATTGTTCCACAAGCAGCTGTCAGTGCCAGCAAAACCAATTTAATTGGTCGATCTCTAATGCGAGGGTGTTTTAGGTGGAGGGGTATCGATGGTTTGACTTTGTACACAGGTTTTGGATTTGTAAATAATTCAGAGCTTATCCTGTATAAAAAAAACTTCAGTCCTTCCTTAGACTGATTTAAACATGTTTTTTCAGCAGGTAACAGTGGTTATGCTGTCCTTGCTATACAGTAAATGCCACTTGATTTGATACCCAGAGCCACTGTTTAACATGCTGGTAAGATAACGTGTAATGAAATGAGTTATCATTTCATTTATCAGAGCTTGATTAGCGTTAACCAGAGAGGACAGAGAGATAAGAGCATTTCATGAGACGTTACTGTAATTTTGTTCTGATTGTCTTCTGTTAATGACCTCTTCACACGTTTAACACTGTCAGCTTATCAAAGTACATCAGATTCACAGATAGACCTCGATGTCCATCGCTGTCATTGACAGACGTTCAAGTGCTAATATCTAATCTCTGTTGTGATACAGAATTACATGCATCAGCTCTACTTTACTAAAGGCAAATTCATTCAAACTCCATTTCATTACCAATAGGTCTTGACCAGTCTGACACATGAATGAGAGCATGTAGTCAGAGCAGTTTTAAACGTTGAAAGCCCTTGACTTGATCATTGATTAGAGCTTGTTATCTTAATCACATCCTCTCTACTGATCTAAAATCATTAGATTCTTTTACAGTTCCTTTCCCTAGTAGCAGAATTGCAATGTCTATTTAAAGCTGTAAAGACTCATATTTTTAATAGAAATGGTAAACCGCACATAACATTTGCTGACACTCTGAAAGGTCTCAACAATGGTTTTGGTGGGAAAGCATTGCATATTAAACGTGACGACTTGATAAACACAGCTTAAAACCTGGATTTGTATTATCAGTGGCTAGCTAAAAACACTTTCAATGATGAAAAACAGGAGAGAACATAATCAGGAAATACATTTTGGTTTGATCTCACCCAAAAATGATTGGATAGACATGGATTAAACCACTGAAGTCATACGGGTTACGTTTATGCTGCCTTGATGTGCTTTTTGGACCTTCTGAGGTCTGGTCACCATTCACTTGCATTGTACAGACCTACGGAGTTGAAATAGTCTTCTAAAATCTTAATTTGTGACCTGCTGAAGAAAGAAAGTCACACACATCTGGGATGGCATGAGAGTGAGTAAATGAGGGGAGAACTTTCATTTTTGGGTGAACTGTCCCTTTAAATGACCAAAGTTAATTTGCTTGGAAAGTCCCTAGGGAAGTATTTATCAAATTACTTTTGTACAAAATTGTATACGTTTATAAGTGTTTTGTTTCCGGATTAATTTCCTCAGGTCCGTCTGCTCTGTAATTTAGTGTAGTTCACAGTCAGAGCACTAGAGGGCACTCACAGACTGCACAGATGGGCCCATAGACTTCTATTGATGCATTTAATGATGGAGTACAGACTAATCCTATCCTGAACCCTAAAAGAAAACATAATAAAAACTAGATGTACTTGACAAACCATTTTTTGCTTTTGAGGACGTTCCCAAAGTGAGGTTTTGTCAGATTAAGCTCCCTTCTGAAGAACATTTTGTCACCAACGTGCACTGGGGGAAAAATGACCAGGAAGAGTTTTTCTAAGGACATTTTTAATTGTATACATTTAAGTTAAATCTATTTAGCTTCATGACATAACATTAATTAAAGTGAGTGAGTTAACTTACAAATCTAATGTACAAGGTACTTAAATAATTTTAAATTGTTCTTATAAAAATTGTAATCATGTAACACATGACATTCAGAAGCCTTCCACAGTGAAGCTTAATGCATGCTATGTGACCTACTGTATTCGACAACGTCATCTTGCGTTACTGGCGACATTGACCAGATACTGAGCTGCAATCGCAGGCCTCAACACTTGGTGCACAAAACACAATGATGGTAACAGTCAATTTAAAGTACAAAATGAACATCAGATTTCACAAAACAAGAATTTAACAAACATTAAAAATAAAAATCAACAATAAAAATTGTGCAAACAGTGAAAAAGCCTGTTGTTAATTCTATAACGATGCATACTGGGAACACCAGCTTCGAAAAGTTAAGTAAAATGTGCTTAAATAATTCACCTGTGATATTTACTTAAATTACCTAAACATATGTCAAGGTTTTCTACTTTAGGATTGACTCATGACACATTGTAAAGATAACAAACAATCCTAAATGGGTAACACTTTACAATATGGGTGCATTAATAAGCATTAATTCATGCTTAACTAATGCACAGTTAATATTGAGTTAATGTATGACTCATGATTAATTAAGCCATTCATTAATGATTGTCACATCAGCAACTAATAAAGAGTCTGTCTGATTAACATATTAAATCATATATGAATTGTGATTAATTAAATGTGTAATCGTGGATTAATTCCCTAACAACTTATTATATGAACTAATAGTTCATTTCATTAGAAAATTATCATCTTTTTTGTGTTTTCTCGCTCTTGTTTTTCCCTTTACTATAACAGATAGGGGTGGGTTTAAATAAGTTCGACTTCTTCCCATTCCTTTTCGAACATTTGACTGATCATGTTGTTAAAAATCAAATGCTTCTTACTACCATTGTTAGATGTCATGCTATATGTATGCCGTATTGTTCGAAACAAATTATAAATAAATAAATAAATAAATAAATAGTGTTAATTAATGTGCTAATTTCCACAATGAGCCAAAGTCATGTATTTGAACTTCCACCCAATACGGGTGCTCTAATATGCATTAATACATGCTTAATTACTGCATATTCATGCGTTAATTACAACAATTACTTAATGATGAGTTAATAGTTATGTGCCTCAACAAGTAAAGTCATAATATAATTATACAAAATATCACATATAAATACGTATATGTGATATTTTGTATATCTCTTTTTTTAATTGTTGTAATTAACACATGCATTTTCAGTAATAATGCAGTAATTAAGCATGTATTAATGCATATCAGTGTACCCGTATTGGGTGGAAGTTCAATTACATGGCTTTGGCTGATTCTGGTAATTAACACATTAATTAACTCGATTAGTTCGTATAATAAGTTGTTAATGAATTAATCCACGATTACACATTTAATTAATCACAATTCATGTATTATTTAATATGTTAATCAGACAGACACTTTATTATTGGCTGATGTGGCAATCATTAATGAATGGCTTAGTTAATCATGAGTCATACATTAACTCAATATTAACTGTGCATTAATTAAGCATGAATTAATGCTTATTAATGCACCTGTATTGTAAAGTGTTACCCCTAAATGATATGTACTTTATTATTTAACTACACTATATAAGCTATAGAGTATAGAGCATACATTGTGACATGTTCGAATAGAGGACAAATGTAGAATTTACTTCAACATTTTCAAATTCAGAGCGGTCTTGCTGGTTTTAGAGAGGATTTACTTGTAAGGTTTTTCAGTGGGGTGTTGATAATACAACGTGTTTGATGCTTCACAGAGATATTTCCTCTGAACTTCCAAAGTCTGTCAGTGAATGTGATGAACTTTGATAAAGAATCACTGTAAAGAGTTCATTCAGAGGTCATGTCAGTGTGAATTACTTGAACACATCTCTCTGTTTATTTGCAAACTGCATATTTAAAATGGGATCATCAGGAGACTTTATGTAGGAAAGTATCAAGTCTCAAGATGTGGATAACTAGCTCAGATTGTTTGCTCATGGGAGAATTTGAAAATAAATGTTTGACCAGGTAAATCTGAGCACATTTTGAGACATCATTGAGATCTCTTTGAAACTCTAGAGGAGACTCTTGTGAGATTATTGGGGTCTTTTTTCTCAGGAGAAACATCTGAGAGGCGGAAGACCAAAGGAAAAGACTCCATTCTCCATTCCCTCTGGAGTAATTTGTTTTCCTGAATGAGTGTGATGTTGTTCCAGTGATTACTGTGATCTTCCAGGTGTCGACGGCAAACTGTTTCAAACGACTCATGATAATACCTATAAATGAACTGAAGGGATTTTAACCTTAGATAAACCTTCACCTGTGTCACCAGCTCCCTGCGGCTCTGCTCCGGGCTAAAGAGCAAAGAGACACACACACACACACGCGTGCACAAAAACACACTTGCTTCAACTTGACACTGAACACCTGGGAATCCCTCCTAGTGAGACGAGAGCAGCTGTGCGTGTGTTTGTTCGTGTGAGCAATTAATGCAATAAGTTCATCCAAAAATGAAAATTGTAAAATGTTTTCATGCTAATGTTGATCAAATGCCAAGCTTATTTCTTTCCTCTGTGGAACACAAAAGGAGATGTTTAGCAGAATGTCTCCATACAGTTAATGCACATGGTGACTAATGGAAGTCAAGATCCAAAAACGAAAAAAAAAAAAAACAACAACAAAAAAGTAGAGGTCGGTTGACAATGATAACTAAGGTGGTGGAAGAGTAAGATAACTGATTAATCAGCCGATAGCTTCTAAAATCCATTTATAGTATCTTTTCTGCCAATTTTGTAATGCCCAATTCCCACTACCTACTAGGTCCTCGTGGTGGCGCAGTTACCTTAATCCGGGTGGTGGAGGACGAGTCTCAGTTGCCTCCGCTTCTGAGACCGTCAATCCGCGCATCTTATCACGTGACTCGTTGTGCATGACACCGCGGAGACTCACAGCATGTGGAGGCTCATGCTACTCTCCACGATCCACACACAACTCACCACACGCCCCATTGAGAGCGAGAACCCCTAATCGCGACCACAAGGAGGTTACCCCATGTGACTCTACCCTCCCTAGCACATGGGCAAATTTGGTTGCTTAGGAGACCTGGCTGGAGTCACTCAGCATGCCCTGGATTCAAACTCGTGACTCCAGGTGTGGTAGTCAGCATAAGTGTAGTCAGATATGTACGATGCATGTGCTGACGGGTCACGTTTCCATGTAGTTGCATTTTGGTTTGCATGCCCTCGCTTCAATTTAATACACTTGATTATCAATCAAAATGATAAAATGTGCATGAATGATGTGAGGATAAATATATGGATGAATATGGTCAACGATGAAAAATGTAGATACAGCAAATCCCCATGCGATTGTTTTTATCTCACCTCTAGAGGCCACTGTTATTCTGTGGAACCAGGTGCTTTAACGGTACAACTGTACATATCTAAACATGTAACATGCACAGATGCTCAGGATCTTCCCTGCTGAAGGGATTGGGATTATGGACATTGTTGTGGTGTCATCAGCCAGTCAGTGTGTCATCCTGATGTCATTATCCTATGGCTCCAGATTGATTAGTCAGATGGGACCTCTATGTGAAATCGCCCTTTGAGAAAAAAAAGTGTATGTGTGTGCAAGTCACCCAGACAAGGGGTCAAAGTGTCTCCTATGGGTCTCCTTCAACCCTTTCCAAGTGTGTGTTTCTAATCAAGAGTGGTGGTGGTGTAGTGGGCTAAAGCACAGAACTGGTAAGTAGAAGGTTGCCTGTTTGACCCCCACAGCCACCAATTTTGTGTCCTTGAGCAAGGCACTTAACTCCAGGTTGCTCCGGGGGGATTGTCCCTGTAATAAGTGCACTGTAAGCCGCTTTGGATAAAAGCGTCTGCCAAATGCATAAATTAAATACAGTATATTGTAAATCTCATGATAATGATGTTTGCCCACACTTTCCTGTGTTGGTTGTGCTGAATTAATCTGTCCACGTTCTTAACTACTGGAAATCAATCGCAGTAGAATCAGCCAATCAGAGTACATTGCTGCCACCATTACAGCCACCTCTGTTTGTGTGTGTTTTGCACAAGTCATCTGCTGATTATTCACTTCTCACTCTGTCACTGCAGAGGTCAGAGGTCACCCTTATGGGTACATGCATGGGTACATGCGTTCCCATGCAGCAGAGAGGTGAAGGGTCAGGAGTGAAGGATGAGTGCATTTTTAGCTGAGGTCAGGTGGAGTCGACCAGAAAGAAAGCAGGTAAGAATATATCTGTTTACAGAGAGAGTGACCTTTAACAGAACGGAGGGGGCTTTCACACTGGGCACGTTTGCTGCGGTCAGATTCCGAGTGCGATTGTTCCCGGTGCCCTGAGGTCAAGCCATGAGGTCAAAGGAACTGTCTGCAGAGCTCAGAGACAGGATTGTGTCGAGGCACATTCAAGGCAAGGCAATTCATATTTATTTGTGTAGCGCTTTTCACAACACATGTCGTTTAAAAGCAGCTTTATGGGAAATCATGCATGAACAAAAATGAAAATAAAAAATGAAACTGTAATATCTGTAATGTCTTAGAGTGATCACGGTGCACAGATCTACAAAAATGTTTTGGCTGTATTAAAGGTTCCCAAGAGCACAGAGATCTACATCATTCTCTCCACAATTCTCTCTCATAGTCACTCTGGTTGAGCTCCAGAGATCATGTGTGGAGAAGGGAGAAACTTGAAGAAGGACGACCATCACTGCAACACTCCACCGATCTGGAGTTTATGGCAGAGTGGCCACACGGACGCCTCTACTCTGTGCAAGACACGTACAAAAGCACCTAAAGGACTCTCAGACTGTGAGAAACGAGATTCTCCGGTCCAATGAAATGAAGATTGAACTGTTTGGCCTCAATTCCAAGCATCATGTCTGCAGGGAATCGGGCACTGCTCATCATCTGCACTACACCATCCCAACGGTGAAGCATGGTGGTGGTAGCATCATGCTCTGGGGGTGTATTCAGCAGCAGAGACTGGGGACTGGTCAGGGATGAAGGAAAGCTGAACACAGCAAAATACAGAGATACTCTATCCTTAATGAAAACCTGCTCCAGAGTGCTCAGGACCTCAGACTGGGCTGAAGGTTAAACTTTCAACAGGACAATGACCCTAAAGCACACAGTCAAGACAACGCAAGAGTGGCTACGGGACAACTCTGTGAATGTCCTTGAGTGGCCCAGCCAGAGCCCGGACTTGAACTAAATCGAACATCTCTGGAGAGACCTGAAAATGGCCGTCCACTGACGGGCTCCATCCAACCTGACAGAGCTTGAGAGGATCTGCAGAGAAGAATGGCAGAAAATCCCCAAATCAGGTGTGCAAAGCTTGTCACATCATACCCAAAAAGACTTGAGGCTGTAATCGCTGCCAAAAGTGCTTCAATATAGAATATAGTTGTAAATCTTAATAAATAGTTATAAATCATAATATATATTGTTGTAAATCCAAATATACAGTTATAAATCCTGAATATATTGTTATAAATCATAATATATAGTTACAAATCTGAATGTATAATTATAAATCTAGTTAATTTAGTTAATTTTAGCTAAAAGCATTTGTATTCACGTACTTGCGTAGACTTTCTGGCAGGCCTTAGACTGTCAATAAAAAGTATGCAAGAAAATAAACAAGTGAAACAACTGATAGAGGTGAGACAAATGACAAAAAGAGTGTTTTATTTGAGACAGCAGAATGATGGATGTTTCAGAAAGACACCTCTGATGCTACTGATGCACAGACAGACAGAAGATGTCATTTTTTGTTTTTGTAAAGGACTCTTTATGAGTCGTTCTAGAAACATCCACAGAGATGCAAGCTGCTCTGTTTCAACAGCAAGGACTCGGCTCTCAAGAGACGTTTAAAAGCAGAACGGTGGAGAGAGATTTCAGACAGAGTGTGTGATGAGTGTGAGCTACAGATGGACAACAAGGACAGAGAGAGAGAGAGAGAGAGAGAGAGATAAAGACAAAGATATAAAATAGTCCCATATTCTTCTCTCTGGTTTCAAGAGAGTCTGATGATGTAAAGTTTATTGTCCTTTCTTCGACAAGGACATTACACGTAGATTTGTTCAGAGGCCCAGACACACCAGAGGAGAGTTTGAGCTGAGTAGGCTACGTTCACACAGGAAACATGTTAAATTGCAGTAAAATTGTCTGATTTCCTTTTCTGGTAAATGCACCAAATCTGTACATCCTTCTGTCTTTTATCAATTATGCTATCATTCACACATCAGCACCAAAATGCCGATGAACTCTGTGATGTCATTTGCATTGGCACTTTTATTTGTGATGGTGGTGCAATTTTATCCCAATCGTTTTTAGTTTGCTGATCACCTGGTCTTTCTCCTCGTTCCTGAAGGAGGCCAGTCATGTCATTGTAAGTAACAGAATCACATTCTGTAAGCTGTTGACAAATATTCATATCTTTGCATAATCTTTAGTTTTAATCATACTAGTTTTGTAGGCCCTACATGTAAATAAAGTATAATGTATTTCAATCACAAAGAACACTTATAATGGAACCGAGTGATGCAAAGAATTACTATTTATACCCTTTCACTTATAGCTTCTGTTCTGTTGATACTTGCATTACAAATACGATTTATTTTTATCAAAATGATTGCACTTAATTTTATTTTGTAGATGTGCATGTGTAAGCTGAGCGCACACATCAGGCCCAGATGTGCAAGTGTTTTAAGCGCTCTCTTCTACAGTGTGTTCTCACTCAAACGGCACTGGGAAGCTCGAGAATCATTTTTCATGTTTCAACTAAATATCAGAATGAACCAATTAATTACAGTGCACTTCCCAGTGCTTCAGAGGACATTCTGGAAGAGTATGCTCGATTCACGAGTCTCTGTGCACGCTCAATAAACTCATCCGCTCGCACAACAGCAGCTCTACTCAGTTGTGTGATGTGAGGTGTCAGGACATATTTACAAGAACAAGTGCATGAGTAAAGCATCTAACCTGATGCCAATCCTTTAATAAATGCATCATTCTTTCTACGAGGCGCTTCATCATTGGATATATTGGAATAAGCTCCTGTTGAACTCTGCCAGTGGATGAAGCTGAAGGAGTCAGCACAGAACCCACTAGTGGAGACGATCACTGTGAATAGTGGCTGTACGTGATAGCATCATCCAGTGTCCAGAATATGAATTTCATATCGTTTCTCCATAGCGGGCCTAATTCTGTTCTTTTTCTTAAGTCTCTCAAGGGGCTTTGAACAACCCTGATCTTAAGGCTTTGATCACATATAGCATTAAAAAAAGTAAATTAACTCTTTACCGGATTTAATATTTACCATAGGTCCAGTTAACACGTGACCTCTAAATGGGAAACAAGCTTAAATAGTTAATTTTTCCTCAACTCCTTTTTGAACTCCTCGGGTCATTTGTCTGATTTGCACATCATTTGGTATACATCATCTACAGACCCTCCTGACCAAAAATAATCAAACTTCAGAGTTACAAGCCAATAAAATGTTTTGGCATGGCCAATTTTCGCATATCAACCCAGAACTCTGCAACTCTTGTTGGAAGTTGGAATTTGACATTTGGCATCTTCTTTGTCTCAAGTGATAATGTATCCTTAAAATATCGACAAATGAACAAAAATGGCCACCAGCAGCCAATCGAATTTCATGAGCTAATAACATCAGTTGCGAAAAGTGGATCATTATGAAATTTGGCATATACTTATGAGGTCAAGATAAGACTGTGCCCCAAACTTTTTGAGAATCGGCCACAAGGCTGCGCTATAATAAGCTAATTCACGCTTTTGCTAATAACTAGTAGATTTCCATTTCTGAAAAACACGTTTCGACCGCTTTAATTTTGGAAAAACATACTTTTTAAAACTAGGCTGTTTGTCTAATTCGCATGAAATTTGGTGTGTATCATCCAGAGATGCTCCTGACAAAAATGTATCAAAATAAATTGTATTTACTTGATTGTTTAGGATTTATGAGCCAATACGTTTTCGAGTGTGGCCCATATTGACTAATTGGCCTGTATCTTGTGATAGCTTGTGAATGTCCAAACTTAACAAAACTTGGTACACATGAACAACCGAACCTTCTAACGTCACATACCATATTTAACACATTTCTGATATTAGGAGGCGCTGGAACTTAAGAAAATCCTATTTGTGCAACTGTGATAAAAGAAGTTGAAATTTGACACCAATTCAGCTTTATTCACAGCATACCCGAATCAATTTCCAAATTTGGTCATGTTCTCTTCAAAATGGACCTGCGCCTTGATAACTGCTGCTTGTGGCTATATTTGTAGTTAGTTTTGGAATTATGTATTAAGTATTTGTTTAGTTTCCATTATTTCCTATCATGATAGTTAATGTTTTATTTCAGTTTGTTATTGTTGACAGTAAGTACATTGATTTGTTGTGGATTGTGGATTTTATTTTATGCTATTCGTACTTTTCACGTGATGCAGAAGAGTTCATTAGAAGCAGAACATCAAGCAAAGCCATTTACATCGCGTGCGCACAAGAAATGACCAATGTTGCGACACACTAGTCCGCTGTGTTGATTATAAAGAGAGCGAGCTAGTTTAGTCACATCGTTATGCACAGTTTGCGTCCATTGTAGGCACATTGTAGAATGTTTAACTAAGGCATTTTAGACTAAAATAGTGCCTTACATCTGCTTTTGTGTCCCACAGAAGAAAGAAATATACATTTGGAGTGATATTGATATGATATGAGGCTAAATTGAAAGTTTTGGGTGAAGTAGTCCTTGAAGTTTGGGAGCTTCTGATCTATTGTTTGATTATGCATCTTGTGGTTTAGATTTGGTTCCTCGCCAAAATGAGAGAAAACGGTCGACTCGTGAGGTTTTTAGTGTTTGTGAGAAGCAAAACACTTGCGTTCAGGTTTTCTCCGGTGAGTAATTAAGCAGCATTCAGCTGTTTTAACATAAAAATAACCCGGTCCCAGTTGAAACATGTTCTCATTTGCTGAACAGACTGTTACAAGCTTCAATCCTCCAGTTGTGCGAAATCTTTTCACATTGCTCTTTGTTATTGGACACAATCCCTCACCCAATATTCCTTTATTAAGAGAAAATAAAGAGTATATTAAGGCCTACAATGAAGTCACATTGCCACTATAGAGCACACATTCAACCCAGAGAGAGAGAGTTTTCTGTTAACGTGTCGCTTCGGGAGGCACAATGAAGAACAACAAGAGTTTTTCCGGTTGACACATTCTCGCAGTCGTTTCCCCTGAGTCGACTGTGACCGTGACCTTGAGTTCGGCTCCTGTTTGAAAAGATTCTTTATATCTCACTCAAAAGCACTCTGTTTTTTTGAGGTTTGGTCTCCATGAGCCTGAATTGAAAATAGAAGCTTTGTGTCTGCAATTTTCCCACCACAAGACATAGAATGTCATTCAATTGTGATGTGACGTATTTTCAGGTTGAAGAATATTCAATAACAAATGAAGGGTAGGACTTTATCTTCACAATCCAGTTAAAGTTGAAGTATGTAACAATACTTCTTTCTACACCAGCTTAATATGCAGAGACAGCTACAAGCCAATCAAAGGTTCATTTGCTCGAAAATTGTAAACGCTTTGCTTCTGTGGCACAATCAAATTCCCGTGTTCGTTTAGAGTGACCCGCTTAAACCCACCTTAATAATGTTAACAGTTGCGTGAGATGTGGGCGGGACTATCTGATGTTTGAACTACTGCGGATAAGGGCCGTATTCGGAAAGCTGTTTTGAAAACATTGTTTATTTTTGCAATTCCGTTCTTGGGGGAGTGTTCTGGAAATCTGCCTAAATATTGTTTTAACTGTATGTCATTATATTTGCAGTACTAGAAAACGATATATCATTTTAGTCAGCGAAAATAACAAAGGCATAAAGTGAGTATAATGACGTATTAGCTACAGTTTAGTCACAGTATTGAGAATTCTTCATGCTTTTAGTTTTTATTTACAGTATGTTTGTTTTAGAGACTGTTTAGCGGTTTGTACTACGTAATTATAACACATAGTTACAGCATTGGCCTTACACTGACTAGCATGTAACATAGATGATGTTCACTTAATTATTGTGGAGAGGTTGTAATATATTAATTTCATTCGGGCAGGGATGGATTACCGACTGGGCCAATGGGGCCAGTGCCCAGAGGAACTTGACTACAAGGGACCCCTTGACTGCCCGGGGGTGCCCTTGGCTTTAAGGCTGGGCAATCGAGTTTGGTGTGTTATAATTTTTTGGGTTTTCTGAGCTCAGCAACTTTTGGGTGGAGGGGAGCCCTTGAAGATAATTGGCCCCAGGGCCTTTGCAAGTCATAATCTGTCCCTGCATTTGGGATGCATTTGAGTAAGCTTATTAACAGTGTTGGGGAATCTACTTTTGAAACTGTTGCTTCCCAAGCTACTCATAACTTGAAGTAGTTAAACTACACTCGAGCCACTCTTTAAATGAAAGTGGACCCACCTTTTATTAGGTGTCTTTAACTACTATGTACTTAAACATTTGATACAATGTACTTATGTGCACATATGTTGTTACATTGCACTTACATTTAAAGTACATGCATTTAATTACATCTGTATTTACACTTTAAACCTTAGCCCTGCCCCAACCCCAACCCTTACCCTAACCCCTAAGCCTTGCCCATAACCCCTAACCCTACGCCTACACCTACCTAAACTTCAACCTCAGTAGCAGCAAGTGTGAATTTTGTCCTTTCCACATTATTTTGCCATTTTAATTGGTTTGTATTAGCTGCATGTTACTAGGGATTTTCTAAGCCATCTTTGCTCAATTACTTTTAATCAACTGGTGACTTGGTGATCTTTTTATTCAAATGAATGCCACTTTGATATGTTGTCATATAATGCAGCAACATTCATGCATTTTCAAATGTGACTTACAGTAAGTGCCCAAATATTTTTGGTTCCACTGTATTGTTTGGAGACATTTTTCTTTTATTTATTTTCTCAACAGAACATTTGCAGCCAGCCAACTACTGCCGTCACGGATCAAAATGTAAAAGAAAAATGAGGAAATGCAACTTTATAAGCTACAGCATCATCACACCTGAGATACAGCAAGCTGAAAGACTGACTTTGACAAGAGGTCACTTTTTAATAGTTCTTCTGTGAGATAGCAGCAAAGCTGGCTCTTTTTTTCCCCCACAGGAACTCCCAGTGGGGCCGTGGGGTGTTCAGGTTAGGATACGCCCCAGTGCTTTATATTAATGGCGACTTTGGAACTCCTAACGCTGATTCTCAGGGTTACAGCCCTCCGGACGCCCACTGAGCAGAATACAGGAAGAGAGAGGGGAACGATAGAGCGAGAGAGGTGGCAACAAATCCATTTCCCCCTTCATCCGGTCACCAGGGTCTCTATTTCTCTTTCACTCAAGGTGAATCGAGCACACGGGTCTGCGGGCGTTGACCCCATCACTAATGATTTCAAATGATAGCCTCTCGCTGAAAACAATAACGCCATCACTCGATCAGAGAGGGCACCTTTACTCTTCGGCAGGTTGCCATGACGCCTGCTGGGAGTGATAACAACCATGCTGCGATCAAGGGCTCCAACACCCCCACAGCGAACGCCACTGTCTTCTTTATGGATTTATTCGCATTATCGTTCCAATAACATTCCCTGTTTGAAGGTCCTGAGGATATATTGTTCAGCAGTGGACACTTGTAGACTGTTTTGATGGAAGAACATCCATGTTTCATGTTCAATTTTAAAGGGAGTTTGACTAAAAGCCATTTTCATTGAAAAGAACAGCTAGAGTCTCGAGTAGGGCTGGGTATCGATACTGAAGCTCTTGATTTGATTCTGATGTTGATTAGATTTGTTTCTGTTCCAATTAATTTGACTAGATTTCAGTTGTAATGTCTTCCTGTTTTCTTGTTAATGTTGTTTGATTATTAATGAAATACTAGACAGCAGTAGGTCTATTAGACTGCATTTACCCTTAGGGTGTACTCACACTAGGCCCGGTGTCCTTGTACCATGCCCAAGCATGACTGTCCCCCCTCCCTACTCCCCAGCTGGCCTGCACTCACACTGCAATTGATGTTCTTACGTCATTACGATGAATCTTTTTGTTTTGAAGAAAACAGGAAGAAAAGAGCTCCCGCAGAGCACAATGGAGTCCATCGTTGTAACGTTACTTTGTGGCTTATTTGGAGTCATTTGGGGCGCGGTGACATGCGCCCGTCTCACACTGGAATTGATCCTTTTTGTCTGATGAGCTGCCAGATTTACCTTCAGATATTGAACCCACAGTTGTTTCATATTGTCACAACATTGCTCGATGGTTCTTTGGTATCCACGAGCACGACGATAGTCACGAATTTGACCAAATATCTCAGAGCTGTTGTGTGTCGTATCCAGTTGTTCCTGTATACTCTCGTCGCCCCAAATTTCCAGTAAACAGTGCACCTCTGTCATAGACCAAAGTGATCCCTTTGCCGGCATGTTTGTTAAATGGAACAGTCGCATCACTGACGTCATGTTTCGAGCTTCGTGCTCGGCCACGATTAGCGATAACATTCGATGCGTACCGTGCCTGAACCAACTGAACCGTGCCCGAGCCCGCCTCGTCAAGCGGGCCAAAGCACAGTTCAGTGATCACACTAGTCAAACGAACTGGACTTTGGGGGTCAAATGTGCTACAGATCGCCTAGCGTGCGTACACCGCTCTTAACGTTCACTTTAGACTAGTGCGTTCATTTAGTGTGATTAATTATATGTTAAATAATGCTTAAAATATATAAGCACTTAATCATGCCCCCAATGTGCATATAAATTCCGTAATAGTGAATGTTCATCAGAGCAATTAATGCTTGTTATACAACCTTGATGTAGCAGTAGGGGGCGGTCAGCGCAACACCAGCAGCGAGAGCAACAGCCAGCCTTCCACGGATGCGTTTTGCACTTTAAAACAGCTCGACCGGACACAACAGACTACAGGGATTTTGAGTCGCACTTTTCAACATTTCAAACTACATTTAACTTGACACAGCATCCAAAAAACACAGCGCTTATGACCAGAGACGCTGAAAACTCTGAGATGCAACGCAACCAAAGTGAGATGCTTCATCTGATGCATGAGTGCATAGATCACCAATTAAAAATAGTGCAGAGGGAATAAGGCCCTCTGCACATCTCATATATGAGATGGTGTCTTTGTAGTGCATCTGAGTTATTGAAATAATTATTATAACATATTAGAAATATTTGAATATATAAAGGATTAAATAATCTTTACTTGGGAGCCTTTTATCAGTTAATATTGATATGCGATTAATTGTGATTATTTCAGTTAATGGGCACATCATGTACATGATTTGATTAAAACATTTTTAAGGATTAACAGCCCTACTTTAGACACAACTGACTGTGTTTACTTTAATACCTCACAAAGATTGGCATTTTTACATCATTTTAAAATGTATTTTACCATTTAGGCACATATTCGCATTACTGCAAATCAGCGAGTGCACAAACAGCACATAGGAACTGAAATAAGGAAATAAAATTGATTTTTAAGATTGCTGTTGGGGAAGTTTTTCTCTCTAACTGTCTTTTCCTTTTCGCCTGGTAATAAGACCAACCAGTGTTTGTCTTCTTGCAACCGACGTAATGAGCACCCCTGGCATGGAGTGAAAGATCGATCTAGTAATTTTAAGAAGAATCGATATCAGGATGGTTCAAATGAAGATTGCAGCCCACGTTTTGAGACACATTTTTAACGGCAGTTGTCCATAAAGATGGCTAGCTGGAAATGCTGTTGATGATGTTTCTTTTTTTAAATTGGGTTGTAGGATTGTAGTTTTTCAGTGATTTGTAGCACATTCAAGCACTCAATCATGTAAACACTCAGTACACTTATGGTGTACCGCCCCCAGCTTCTTCTGATTGGTCCGAGATTGATAAACAGAGACGTGTAACAATTATTGAAGCATTTTGAACTAAACACACCATCTTAAAAGACAATCCTCATGGAGCGAGAGGAGGTATTAAAATGCAGATTACATCTGAGCCTACTGACAGGAAGTTGGGAGCTCACTGCAGATTCTCTCTCTCTCTCTCTCTCTCTCTCTCTCCCTCTCTCACTCTCTCACTCTCTGTCATATATATATATATATATATATATATATATATATATATATATATATATACTGTATATACTGTATGCACCACTGTAATCACCCTGAAGAGGTTTATTTAGCAATAAAAACTGTCTGAAAGTACCTTATTCTACTTATTAAATGGCTACTAACCAAATAAATAAATGGACATGAAATATTGATTTGTGTTGATATTATGTAATTGTGTGAGAAGTAATAAATCACTGAACAGCTGAAATATACCTCTGGTTTGCATCTGTTGGTGTTTATTTTGTTATTAACGACCATCTGACTCCTCATTATTCAGCCAAGACTACTTTCAAAAGAAATAAATGCACTTAAAACATTTATTTGAGCTGAAATTATTTTATTAGCTTACTTTAAGTGATCTGAGAAGCAGGAACGACGGCTCGCAATACCCGGATGAGCGGTCTGATGTGTGGATGTGCGGTTGTTACAGTTGCTGTGTGAAATGTCAGGCCGCTAGATGGCGCCATTGACCAATCAGAATCGAGTATTCCACAGAGCCGTGTGATAATGTGTATTAAAGCACAAGTTTTGGCTCTTCTGTTCCTGTCATTTTAATTTCTCTCGCACTGAGAATACTCCATTACACCTGACAGATTCTATTACATGGTTCACAGTTCAGAGAAAATTCAGTTTCACTGTCTTATTCACAGTTAAACCTCAGGAACAAAGTATATACAAAGAGATGTTAAAAGCTCTCAGTGTTCAGTCAAATTAGTTTTTAAAGCCAACATGAAATCAAAATTGAGTTTTGTCTTAGTTGGAGGGTATTCTGTGCATTTCATTGTTTGAGTGTTTAAAAAAAGCCAGTGTTAGCTACGACACTCTACTTGGAGACAGTGAAGACAGATTCCTTTTTTTTGGTCAATGAGCAAGTAAAGACGCTGACTACCACCGCTGGAGTCGTGAGTTCGAATCCAGGGCGTGCTGAGTGACTCTAGCCAGGTCTCCTAAGCAACCAAATTGGCCCGGTTGCTAGAGAGGGTAGAGTCACATGGGGTAACCTCCTCATGGTGGCGATTAGTGGTTCTCGCTCTCAATGGGGCGTGTGGTGAGTGGTGTGTGGATCCTGGAGAGTATTATGAGCCTCCACATGCTGTGAGTCTCCGCGGTGTCATGCACAACAAGTCACTTGATAAGACGCGCGGATTGACGGTCTCAGAAGCGGAGGTAACTGAGACTCGTCCTCCACCACCTGGATTGAGGCGAGTAACCGCTCCATGACATGGACCTACTAAGGCCCATGCAAGCAAATCAGGCAGACTGTCCGCACTATTGCAAGTGATCGAATCAGATTCATGCGTTCAGAAATAACCAACCTGGGTTGCTATGGTAACAACGTAGGCATACCCACATGATGATGCTTTCAAAACAGATGCGGGAAAAATGGAGGAGCATCATCTCGCTCTCAAATAAGCGCCCAGTCCAGTCACGATGCAGAACTCAGAAAAGAAAAACTCAGCGACGGAGGAGACGGGTAAATATTGTGATGTTCTGTGCTGCAGTCACCGATTTTTTATGTCATCGTTGTGTGTCACGTAAAGAGTGACGCAAAAGACTATTTGAGCAGCCAGAGTGTCCGGACTGAGACGCATCTGAGAAAATCAGATTTCAATCGCATTTGAAACCACCTCCTGATGTGGTTTGAATCAGATTCTGAAAAATCAGATTTCATGTGTTTGTTTTGCTGTTCAAACTATACAAACTCATCTAGATACAATCTGGATATGCAAAAAAATCAGATTTTTAGTGGCAGTCTGAACAAGGCCTCAGTAGTGGGTACTGGGCATTACAAATTGGGTGATAAAGATAAAGAAATGGTAAGATAAATAATAGAATATATTGAAATATATCAAATGTTTCAATTAAAAACTATTCATTTCTAAATCAGATGAATTTCTGAAGCCTTTCTGGTGGCTTTTTATTTTTCATACACGCCTGCTATTGAACATTTAGATCAGTAATGTGCCAGTTCTGTGATACGTGTTTTACATTATGTCTGATTTTTTGTTTAATAATTGGGATACTGTCGATGTAGTTTATCAAATCAATAAAAAGCATTTTTATGTTTATGAAATTTGTGTGACTGCACAAAACTCACAACCTCTGGGAGCATGTGCCTCTATGTAACGACCCCTTGACTCTTCAGCTTATTATCATAAATGGACACTAATGTAAATGAATGTATAAAAAGAAGCAGAATTTCATGGTTTCTAGCGAGATAGCTCTCATAGCCCTTCAAATAAAACAGTGATCGGTTCACAGATATTGGGCAGAAATGATTCCTCTGATCTGTGGCGTCTTTGACAGCTCGTCTGATTGCGTTGAGGAACGCGTGGAGAATCTCGGGCTCTTTCAGATAATTCTGGTCCGTGTATTGTTCAAGCGGCGTTCTGACAGGTGCTGTTGAATATTCATCCTCTGAAAGGTTTTCCTGCCGTAATCAAGCGCAATATGCTCCAGTTCTGCGTCTGTCAATCATAGACAGCCCAAATGAGCCGCACTGCAAGCTGGTCATGAAAATTCATAAAATGTCAGACTGTTCCTTGCCCCAATCCAGTGAAGGGCAGAGGGGATTTCCAAGTGTGTGTGCTGCTTTTACTAGTTTATGGTTCAATTCATAGTTTCAGATCAGTCACACACCAGTGAATTATTTTGAGACTACAAAGCTTTTTTACTCCTAATGTCCTGTTTGATCAATGTAACGTGGTTCAGGATGGGCAAGCAGGAGGCAGGAACTGGCAGAACAGTCAACATAACTTTAATGACATAAATCAACTTAAACAAACAGCGGTCGTGTGTGTGTGTGTCTCTCTCTCTCGAACTGGTGCCTCCGACTCATCTTTATCCTCCTCCCGTCTGATTAAGACAATTCAGTGCCGGGCGTGCATCCTCACAGCCTGGCCACGCCCTCCTTCTCGTAACACTCCTCCATCGCCTGATTCAGGCCAGGGAAACCTTCGGCGTGACATACTCCCCTCTCTACCTGGAGCGAGGGGGCGAAACCGAGATAGATAGAGAGAGAGAGAGACGAGAGAGAGAGAAAAACTCACTCGCTGGTCCCCTGACACACCGCTGCCTGGTCCTCAGCCACTCCTCCGCCCTCTGTCAGACGACAGCCACTCCTCCCCTGGCGGATTACAGCGAGTCCTACTCCCCAGGCGGATGGTAATGGCTTCTCCCTTTTCTGGTGGATGGCAGTGGTTCCTCCGACTCCCGCCGACCGGCAACGACTCCTCCATCCCCTGGCGGACGCCCGTGGCTCCTCCGCTTCCCGGCGGACGGCAGCGGCAAGGACTCCACAACAGTGGCAGAACTACAACAACACATTATTTGATGTTTTACCTTGTGAATTTACTAGATTTTTTAGTGCTGTGTAACATCTTCTATAACACTTAAGCATTTGGGCATTGAAGACAACCTTGTGAAGTTCAGCACGCAGAGTTTTCCTTCATTGCTGTATTGTATGCTTCATAATGCGCCACACATTTTCAGTTGGAGACAGGTCAGGACTGCTGGCTGGCCAATCTACACGTCAGTGTGAATGTCATTGAAATGTTAATGTAGAAATTTTGGGGCCGTTTACACGACAACGTTTTCAACTAAAAACGTAAAACTTTTTAATGCGTATTGGCTGTTCGTTTACACGACAATGGCGTTTTGCGGCCTGAAAACGCAAATTTTGAAAACGGGTTTCAAAGTGCACGTTTTTGAAAGAGATGTCGTTATCATCTCCGTGTAAACATATAAAAACGGGAATTTGTGAAAACGATGACGTCATGCGCACGTGTTTTACGTGGTCAGTCTATATGCATGCGCGCGAGTACTTCAAAACAACAATGGCGGACTACAGGACAAGATTTTGAAGATTTATTGACACTTCTCCAGCAAAGTAATTGTAGTAATAAAGCAATCTCATCGTCCAACCAAAAAAAAATTCTCGATGCTTCCGCCATCTTCGTTGTTTGTATTCACCGCTCTGTGGAAGAATGCTCATGTGCGCAGGCGCGTAGTGTTTCTTTACAAAGTGACATCGCCAACTACTGGCCTGGCATGCTTAATACAGCGTTGTTAGTCGTTTTTAATGCATTGTTTTCATGTAAACGAACCCTTAGATGACGATGTAATTCATATCAAAAGCAGTCTCAAATTCTTAAACTGTAGACTGAAAAAATAAGTACATTTAACTGAAATGAATCCAAATAATGAACTACAGTTTTATGAACTGTAAGTTATGCTAACATTAGCTAACAAATACCAAATTTGATCATCAGCCATATGTTCTTTTGGTAGTTTATTTTTTGACCAATATCGTGTGTCCGCACGATATATAAAGATTTCTGCGTTTTTTTTTTACCTCCTATAAAACACCCGGTAAAATAATCCCAGGTTAAATTAAACTTTTGTTAATCTGAACTGTCTGTAAACCCTTGGTTTAATCAGGGACGCAGATTCCAGGAGTGATGGGGTGAGGAAACCACCCTAATAATCAACACAAGCAAGTACAAACCCCCCAATATTTATACCATGATAAATGGAAACATGTAAATGCTTCCGCTGCACCCCCCCAATGTTCAAGACAAATCTACACCCTTGGCTTTAATTATCATTGTTTCTCAAGATGCTGCTCATGTAACAATATACCAGAAACAAAATATGCGCTTCACAATTTAAGATAACGCTGGCTTTTGCACGGATGGATGCATGTTTTGCAAGTATTAAATGCAATTATGTGTTTATTTACCCATGTAAAAGAGAAAGAACTCAGTATGTTTTCTTTAAATTAGGGAAATTTGTACACATGCATGTAATATTGTTATTTGAACAAACTGAAGGGGAGAAGTTGTGCTTTTAAGTGTAGTTCAATCACGTTTCGCCACATATTTTCGTCAGGGTCGTAAAGAAATACATAATGTGAACGGATTGCCCATATTTTGAATTAAAGAGTGTAATATAGGATTATAAAATGGCTAATGTCACCAGTTGTGTTGTATATAGGTATTACAGGTATACCAATCAATCTCATCTAATAATCCCAGATAGGCAATATTTCTGTTTAATATTTCTTAATAATTAATCAGCACTGATATACAGTGCATTTTGTGATGGGTTATTTACATGTGACATCAGTGTGTAAATGCAGTGAGGTTACACACCCGTGTCTTATCCTGTGCGAATTGAATGTAAACATTACAGATGTCCTCAGTAAAAATATATTTACAATCAGACATCAAAAACGACCACAGCACTTTCTTAAACACCCGTTTGAACAGCAAAGTTCTTCTGTTCTGAGATCTCTGTGTGTAATGACTAAAGGTTGATTTTGAGGCCATTTGAGCTAATATTTAATCATTTTTAAAATGTTGTAAATGTATGTAGCTAATTCTGCAAATGATCACATTTATTTTAAAAATTGTCATTTTAAAATTAGTTCAAGGTGATTATATCAACACATTTTCAATAACAGTCCAATAAGTGTAAGGATAGTATTTTATTTTAAGTACTTTAATTTTCACAGCTTCAAAATTCACATTTAAGGCATGACTGTGTGCAATGTGCATTATGAAACCAAACGTGATGACAAAGTCTCTTCAAGTAATGTTGACAACCATACAGTACTCTAAATTTCTTCAGCTGAAATCGGTCTGTGTTGACTGAAATTCGAATCACTGCCCCCAGTGGCCGAAGCTGGAACTGTTAGTGAACGCATGAGCATGTGTGAGCTCCAGTTTCAGGAGTGCCACCAAAAGAGAGTTGTGGAAATGATGTAATACAGTCAGCAGGAATGTATATATTATTAACTATACACTCTAAACCAAACCCCAACCTTTTAGTGGCTCACACGATACAGATGTTTCAGAAAGTCACTACTGAGGCCTCTCTTAGAAACACAGCAATTAAGAACACAGATGCCACTGTAAATAACCCATTACAAACATGCTTGTGTTCCTTCTGAAAGGAAGACGATGAATGCTTTGAAAGGGTTTTTAGGGAATGACAGCGTGAACTGAAGAAGAATTTGTGTGTGAGAGAGAAAAAGAGACTGACGGCAGCAGACGTTAGCTTGAGGGAACATCCAGAGTTTGTCAGTTTGCTGGTTCACAGCTTCCTGCCTGAAGCATCAGCAACAGTAATTACTTCCCATGTCACTCTGACACGTGAACTAACTTAAACTAGCCTTAAAGGGATAACTCACCCTCATGTTGTTCCAAACTAGGTCTGGACAAAATAAAAATAAAAATGGTCAGATTACTTGTGATCTTAATTTAAACGATCCCGATATTGATTCTTAAAGACACACAATTGATCTTTTACTGTATACAAGGAGTGCTTATTACTGGTACATCGGTCTCAAAACAAGCACTGGTTGATCTTGCAACTAGTGATGTAGCCAAGGGTGGGCCTGGGCCCTCCCAGAATATTAAACACTATCCTTTGACTTCAAATATACATGTATAAAATAGTTTAAAATATGTATAAATTCAGATTTCTTGAGCTGAAAGTGTGAAAGAACCGACTGAGTCCCACCATAAGTAATTTCCTGCCTACACAAAATGATCACATGCAAAGTCGGTATGCTGTTTCCGAGAGTTCCTGTACCCTAGGATCGTCCACATTAGGCCTACTCGCTGACAAGCGCCATGTCCTATCAGACATTTTTGCTTCGGCTAAATCTTCTTAACCTTCTTCCCTTGTGGCATGGGAGACCTGGGTTCAGATCCTGTGTTGAAACCAGGAAGTAATCACGTTCAAATAATCAGTGCATTTTTCCCTCTAATATAACATTTTCCCTCCATTGATGGTTAGGTTTAGGTTTGGGTTTTGTGTTTGGGGTTCAGTTTATAAAACATATATTCCTCTTCACATTCCTCTTCCTCTACATCCGGTACGGCTGAAAACACCTGCTTCACAACTCGCTTTTGGCGCCCCTCTGTGGACATATCACATGGGCAAGGATCTCATACGAGCCCATACGCCCAACAAATGGTAAATGTTCTGCACTTATATAGTGCTTTTATTTTAACCTTAGAGGTTACCAAAGCGCTTTACACTGTGTCCCAATCACCCATCCACACTCACATTCACACACCAATGGCATCAGAGCTGCCATGCAAGGTGCTAGCCTGCAATTGGCAGCCGACCCACTCTACCACCTGAGTCACAGCCAACACTTGCTGCTTTGGCCACTGGGGGCAATGTTTTACATTTCGTCTAGCACTGACCGATTTCAGCTAAAGAAAAGTTTTTTCAAATGCACAATGATATCAGTCTGTTTCTTAACGAAAGAAGTACAACTTGTGATATCAGTGTTGTCGCGGTTTCTATTGCTGATTTGAAATGTGTCATTTGATTGGACAGCTGCCTGGGACCGTTATATGCGTGGCCATTGAGTAACCTGAGTTGCCTTAAAGAGACTTTGCTTAAAACTAGTCTAAACAAGCTCAAACTTGCCTGAATCCACTTAAATCAGCTTGGACCAATTTCAACCAACTTGAACTGACCGCAACTGGACTAACAAGCTCCAGCAAGTGGCTCACAGCCAACTTTGATGCATTGTGGGTAATTTAATAAAGACAGCTGGGGTTGCAGAATGATTCTGATGAATCATTTGTGCGAAATATCTGCATGTTATTGTTCACAGATCGTCAGAATCAACAGACGTGTTGGTCTGGATTTATTAGTGTGTTTGTGTGTGTGTGCATGCTCTTGCCGTAGGCAAGCTCTTGATAGGCTGAAAAATCGGTCAATGCCAACTGTGTGTGTATGTGTGTGTGTACACATTGCATATGTTTGTAAAGGATGTGTGTGCGTGTGTGTAAGTGGATGGATATCTACTATCAGTCGGCACCTCCGGGAGCTTCAGCCAATGAATCACGGGTTACTTCATTGTTCTCGGATCATAACACTCCTCTAATTGGCAATTGCTCTTTTTAATTGAATTCGGTGGAGTCCAGGATGATAACGCTGCTGTGTGTGTGTGTGTGTGTGTGTGTCCAGGCTGATTGCATTTCTATTCATTCATGTTCATACTGAGAAATGTTTGAGTTCATATTGAGATCTCTGACGTTTGGTATCTTGGCAAATCTGAGCACAGTTTGAGACATTGTGGAGATCTCTTCTGAAACTCTAGAAGAAACACACGTGGTCTTTTGTATTCAAGACACATATTAGAACTTGTAGACTACATCTTTATTTCATCTCCATTGGTGGTGTAGGAGATATGATTAATATATAAAAGATATCAATTTTGTATTGTTCTTTGCATCAGGATGTGATCTATAGTGAACTTTTGCCTGTTGATGGTGAAGCTCAGAGTTTGGTTAACATTGTGTCTGAAACAGATCTCATTTAATTTTTATCTCTGTCTGGTGAAAGTCGTGATTTTGCAGAATATTTGCTGACTTGTAAACCACCAGAGTTCATGTTTCTGTCTCACAGACTTGCAGAAATATGAGATGTCTGTCTCGCCGGTGAGAAGCCTCTTCATCCATCAGTCTCCCACTTGTTCGCTCTGAAGGACAGTTGTAGTGAATTAAAGTGCTCGGCAGTGCTTTAAACACCATCTGCTTTAACTGCCCTGGATATTTCCAAAGAAAGAGAGATCTGTGAGAGATGTTAGCTGAGAAAGAGATTGAGTTGAGAAGATTCAGAAGATTTAATGGTTTAGTATGACAAAAAAAAAATCACAATTTAAAAATCACATTTCTGTGAAGTGTCAATCCAGCAGCGTGAATATCAACGCAGACTGAAAGCTTGACCTTTTATTCCTTTTATTTTTAGCCAGTTCATAAGCAGAATTCATCTTGTGAAGTGTAGATTTCATTATTTCAAAGCCTAATGACTGTTTCCAACAGCTCGACTGATGTGAGAAGACTTAATATTTTGTTAGATATAGTATACATTGGGAATATGCTGAGGAGAAAAGGATGAGAAGGGCACATGAGGATGTCAGATGAGAAGAAATGAGAAGAGAATGTGTGGAGAGGAGATGAAATGAGCTGAGACAAAACGAGATGAGGAGGAGAAGAGACAAAAAAGAGGAGAAAAAATAAGAGACGATGAGACAAAATGAGACCAATGAGGAGAGGTCTCAAGATGAGAAAGAATGAGAAGAGAATGTGATGAAATGAGATGAGCTGAGATGAACGAGACAGAATGAGAGGAGAAGAGACAAGATGAGACCAAATGAGGAGTAGAGGAGATGAGGCAAAGTGAAAAACTATGCTGTTAAAAAGTATTTGCCCCCATCCTGATTTCTTCTGTTTTTGTGTATATTTCAAACCATCCATCCATCCATCCATCTTCAACCACTTATCCGAAGTCATATCGCAGGGGCATCAGCTCCAGCAGGGGGCCCCAAACTTCACTATCCCAAGCCACATTAACCAGCTCTGACTGGGGGACCCCGAGGCATTCTCAGGCCAGTGTGGAGATGTAATCTCTCCACTTAATCCTGGGTCTTCCCCGAGGCCTCCTCCCAGCTGGACATGCCTGAAACACCTCCCTAGGGAGGCGGCCAGGGGGCATCCTTACCAGATGCCCAAACCACCTCAACTGACTCCTTTCAACGCAAAGGAGCAGCGGCTCTACTCCGAGCTCCTCACGGATGACTGAGCTCCTCACCCTATCTCTAAGGGAGAAGCCCGCCACCCTTCTGAGGAAGCCCATTTCGGACTCTTGTACTCGCGACCTACTTTTTTCGGTCATGACCCAGCCTTCATGACCATAGGTGAGGGTAGGAACAAAAATTGACCGGTAGATCGAGAGCTTTTCCTTCCGGCTCAGCTCTCTTTTCATGACAACGGTGCAATAGAGCGAGTGCAAAACCGCCCCCGCTGCCCCGATTCTCCGGCCAACCTCCCGCTCCATTGTCCCCTCACTCGTGAACAAGACCCCGAGGTACTTGAACACCTTCACTTGGGGCAATACCTAAGTATATCTAAAACATTTTAACAAAATCTAACATCAAGCAAAGGCAATCAGAGTAAACACAAAATACAGTTATCCAATACCAACTGGGTCTGTGTGAAAAAGTATTTGACCCCTTAGTTACTAAATCCCCAAATTTCAGCAGCATGAAGTTGGCTAAAAGGTCTCATCCTGTAGCACATTATATCAAGGTCGAAAGAAATTCCCGAAATTATGAGGATAAAGGTGATTGAAATACAGCAGCGTGGGAAGGGTTACAAAGCTGTTTCAAAGGCTCTAGGACTCCAAACCACAGTGAGAGACATTATCTCCAAATGGAGAAAACTTGGCACAGTAGTGAACCTTCCTAGAAGTGGCCGACCTTCCAAAATTCCTCAAAGAGCACAGCGACGACTCATCCATGAAGTCACAAAAAAGCCACGGACAACTTCTAAGGGACTGCAGGTCTCTCTCGCATCAATAAAGGTCTCTGTTCATGACTCCACTTCTCAGGAAGTACTGGCCAAAATTGGCAGCCATGGAACGGACAGGATGAGACAAGATAAGAGGAGCGAAGGCCAGATGAAGAGAATGTGAATGAGAATTTAAAATTGGTTTATTTTATACAAAGTTAGAAGAGGCCAAATGTGACCAAACAAGAGGAGACAAGATGTGAAACAATAAAATGAGAGGACATGAGGGGAAAAATGTGCTGAGAATGTGTGGAAAGGATACGAAATGAGTTTAGATGAGAAAATTAGATTCTCTGTGTTTGATTATGGCTCATCCAAAAAGAGTTTAGAGTCTGAACTATCTGTCTTATAACAGAACTCTGAGCTCTAACTCTTTTAGAAAATAAAATTCAGAACAAATTAAATAATAAAGGTATTTCCATGTATAATGGAAAAGCTGTTTTCTCTTACCCATCGTTTAGTAATTAGTCATTCGGCAGCCGCTTCTTTTGTCCAAATCTAAACTTAATCTAGTGCCAAGAAATTGTCCAACAGGACCAGTTCAGTATTCCTGAACTAACAAACCCCAGCTCTCAGTTAAACTCTGACTTTATCAAATGACTTAATGGTGACTTCTCATGGACAGTCCAGCTCGGATGCCATTTAATCTCATTAATGACTGCTGAACTATCATGATATTGAGGAGATCGCATTTGCCATTTCTCTTGATGATCTGGCACGGAGACTCAGAAGCTAGGGATTGTTTATAAATGCATCTTGCTTAACTGGAAGCTGATATTTCAGCAGCAAGCAGAGCAATGGAGAGATATATTTTATGATTAGTGACGTGTGTCATGATAAATAAGTATATTCTAAGTATGAGAAATGTGTGTGCTTGTTTTTGTGGAGCGGAGGGGGGGCGGGGCTGGGTCGGAATATCACGCGCCCGGTCCCCAATCGGCCTGATGAGGCGCGCAAGGGATAAAGGCGGCCGGTGACGATGGTTCGAGAGAGAGAGAATTACGGGCATGTCCGTAATGTGTGTGTTTATGTTTGTGCTTTTGGTTTGAGTTTTCATTAAATTATGATTTATGTTGACAAGGCGGTTCTCGCCTCCTCCTTTCCCATCCTTTAACTGTGTTACATTGGTGCCGAATCCCGGGTTTGAACCAGCCGAAGTATGCACCATTGAGCCCTCCCAGTTGGCAGAAATCCTCCAGTCCCTTGCCAGCTTGCATCAGATGCACCAGCAATCCCTGATGGAGCTGCGCCAAGACCAGGACTGGCGCTTCTTCGAAGTCCTGCAGGCGCAATCAGAGGATCCGGAGCCTCCTTGCCCAGGAAAGAGCCCCGGCCGCAACCTCCGACACTTGTTCTCAGCTGCCCCCCCCCCCCACACGCTTTTGAAAATTGGGGCGGAGGATGATGCGGAGGCCTTTATTGATCTCTTTGAGAGGACGGCGGAGATATGGAGCCGGCCGCGCGAACAATGGGCGGCGAGGCTCCTTCCGCTGCTGTCTGGCGAAGCACAAACATAAACACACACATTACGGACATGCCCGTAATTCTCTCTCTCTCGAACCATCGTCACCGGCCGCCTTTATCCCTCGCGCGCCTCATCAGGCCGATTGGGGACCGGGCGCGCAATATTCCGACCCAGCCCCGCCCCCCTCTGCTCCACAGTTTTACTTTGAAGAAACGAGGACGAAAAAGACAATTACCTGCTAATGTCCCAATGGAGATACATACTTTACAAAGACAATGATAACCTTCATCTGACAATCGTATGATCTCTCTGTCTGTAGAATGCTGTCAAGTGAACTTTATTCCTTCATTCCTTTGCCTGGTCTCAACCAAACTCTCCTACTCTCAGTTATGGCACTTTTCCATTGCACGTTACGGTTCGACTCACCTCAACTCTACTTGTTTTACATTTCTGATCTTGCATTTCCACTGCAGTTTAGTGCCTCATCAGTGTGGGTGGGATTATGGCTGATCGTCATAGTTGCGCCACCTCTACTTCTGTGACATCATCTTAAACATGACACAAACTGACCAAAATAATAACACAACCACTAGCTGTTAGATACTTGCTCATTGTGCTGCAAAAAGCAGTTTTTGCATGGTGATTTTACACAAGTGTAACAGTTAAATTGGCCTGGTTGTTTTAGAAGCAAGCTTCCAGTAGCTGGTCAATTAAATAAAGTGAAGCTTTCAAGCAGAGTATAGAGTTAATGTAACAAAATGTAGCATCCTCCATCATGGACTCCAGATGTAGCCAAGTCCAACATTCAGCTGTTTTCATAATAGTGTAGCTTTTGAAATAACAAGCGACTTTTTCCAATGAGTAGCAGTGTAGCTTCACAAAACACTTAATTTGACATCACAATGTATTGGGAATGCAGCAATGGTGCAAATGCAGTAATCAAATCAATTTAGTCCAAAACATTTCATTGAATTGCTTCTTTGGGATGGTTGATGTAAATTAACAGGTTTAAATAAACTAATCAGATTCACCTACAATATATGTAGCTTTGGGAAGTCCATTTCATTTTCAGACTGATCTCACAGTGAAACAGAACATTGATTTGTCTTTAGTTAAAATCGGCTTGTGCTTACTGAAATGTGAAACACTGCCCCTAGTGGACAAAGTGGTAAATGTTGTAAGCGAGCTGATGACAGTTGAATAATTAGGCAAAAACCTATGATTAGCCAGCCCCAGGAACTGTCTCACCTCCTTTTTGGTCTTAGGTCTCAGGTAGGCTACATTCACTGAGGTCTTATCAATTTGGAGCAGCACCAGTCCATGACCCAAGTGGAAGCCCAGATGCCATACTTCCACCAATCCAGTTGCATACTTCTTAGGGTTTGCCACGAGTCCTCCGTCTCAACAACCTCAGGATAGTCCTCAGATGCTGCAGGTGCCGCAGTGAATCATTACTGTAAATAATAATGTCTTCCAGTGCGGCGTATAGTCTGAGGATTATACCCATGAGCCGCTGAAACTTAGCCGGGACCCTGAATAAACTGAAAGGAAGGGTGACAAATTGGTGTAAGCCAACGGTGTTTAGAATGCAATTTTTTCACAGGACATGGAAGTTAAGGGGATCTGCCAATATCCCTTTATCAAATCCAGTGTCAAATAAAAGAGTGCCGTGCCTAACCATTCAAACATTTCAATAATTTGAAGCATCGGGTACCCATCAAACTTAGACACCACACTGACTTTTCTACAATCCACACAGAACCTGACTGAGCTGTCACTCTTTGGAACCAACATCACCAGGCTGGAACAGTCACTATGGGATTCTTCTATTACCCCCATATCCAGCATGGTCTTTAATTCTTCCCGAACCACTTTTTTTGTGTTCAGGTAATCGGTAAGTCTGACTGCGTACCACTACACCTGGGGTCCTCTGTGACTTTTGACAGTTAGAGTTGGTCTCAGCAAGTGACCAAGGTGACTTGATCGGTGGCTTTTAAGTTCCCCTCCAGTCCAAGCTCCTCCCTCTACGGAACCCCCGTCGCAAAAGTCAAGGAGACCGCCTCTCTCAATCTCCTATTTTAGGAGATTGAGGTGGTAAATCTGGCATGCTCCGCCTCTATCTGTTCATTTAACCTCACAATCGATTTCCCCATCTTGCCATGTGACCTCAAAGAGCCCTCGACACTTGGCGAGTAATTTACAGCTCAATGTGGAGAGTAATACAAGAACTTTATCTCCTCATGAAAATTACAGCTGGCTTTGACGTTCTTGAGCCTGGAGTGGTGGTGGCGGAGTGGGCTAAAGCACATAACTGGTAATCAGAAGGTTGCTGGTTCGATCCCCACAGTCACCACCATTGTGTCCTTGAGCAAGGCACTTAACTCTAGGTTGCTCCGGCGGGATTTTCCCTGTAATAAGTGCACTGTAAGTCACTTTGGATAAAAGTGTCTGCCAAATGCATAAATGTAAATGTAAACAAATTATCCTGTGTTAATTGCCCCATTGTGTGGAGTTTTACTCTCAGGTCAGGAACGTATTGAATTTAGTTTTTACTGTTTGAAGGTACCTCCTCCTAATTTTCCCATAGGACGTTGAGCAGGCCATGCGGTTAAAATGGGGAGAACCCCATGGAGGCATGCGAGACCTCATGAACTGAAAATAATAGGGGCTCGAGCCACTTGTCCCAATTTCGAGCGTCTTTGTGCACAAACTTACAAATCATATTTTTTAGTATCTTATTAATTTATTTTTTTCTCCCTTTTTGTCCCCAATTAGGAATGCCCAATTCCCAATGCTCTCTAAGTCCTCGTAGTAGCGTAGTGACTAGCCTCAATCCGGGTGGTGGAGGACGAATCTCAGCGGCCTCCGCAATTTGGTGGTAGTCAGTGTCTTTACTCACTGAGCTACCCAGGCTCCCCTTTTTAGTGTCTTATTAAATCGTTAGATCAAGCCATCCATTTGGGGGTTTAAACGCTGGTCCGAATCAATTTAATCTCCAATCATTAATACAGTTTGCATAGTGTGCATGACATAAACGTCATGCCTTGATCAGTGAGGATTTCTTTTGGAATTCCCACTCGGTTGATTATTTTGAATAGTGCCTCCGCAAGACTACGTGCTAAGATGTTGTGCAGTGGCACTGCTTCAGGATAATGCGTTGTGTAGTCCACCAGAACCAACACAAAACGACACGTGCTGTCCGCTCCAATTGCCCATCAAGGTCCATACCAATTTGTTCGAAGGGGACATCGATCAATGGAAGTGAGCTCTCTTGGGTTGGCTGCAGGATTCATCAGCATACATTCACGGCATGCCACACACCACCTGCGGACATCCCTGTGAATGTCTGGCCAATAGAAATGGGCCAATAGATGGTTCAATGTTTTTTCTTTCCCGACCTGCCATCGGATTATATTGGATTCACATTTTTTGACGGCTCTTCGGTACTAACAATTGGGTTGTATCTTCCATTGTCTGAGCATCCTGTGCCACTCGATACAACTGATTCATAATAACTTAAAAATACGGATATGCGAGTGCAATGTCTGGCAGGAGGCATTGACCATCAATCACTTTCATTTGGTCAAAGGTGTACCTAAGGGTCTCGTCTCACATCTGCTCCAGAGTGTAATCCCTTGCAGGGAATCCTCGAAGAGCTGGGGAAGATGAGACTTCACCCTCCCTTGGGTCATCTTGACATGGAGCTGACGTTGATGGCCCTGGCTCTGCCTCTCCAGCCAGTGAATCGAAAACCACACACACAGAGAAACTTTATTACAGGACCCATCCACACAAATTTCCCTCAATAATGTAGTAAATGCCAGCCAGTTTGTACCAAAGATTAGTGGATGGATGAGACAGGGACTAACTGCAGATTCTAAATTGAATGATGACCGTCACTAACGGTTAATCGTGAATAACCTTAACTTCACTTGCCAACTTGTAGCCAAACCCTTGGATTGAATCAAGCTTTTGTGAATGGAGGTTTGCTTACAACCTGAATCCATCAAGGCATGATATGTATCCCCCCTTTATCCTAACAGGTATCCGGTATGCCCCTGCTCGATCTGGGCGGCCTGTGGCACATCTTGGACCAACACCAATGTCTCCATCTCCATCGTGGGGCATCAGTTCCCAGGTTCTCCGCAGCTCCAGTAGACCAGCCCAGACTTCAGGCCCACATCCGTGGTAGCAGATTCACTGGCCTCTGGAGGAAAACGGAGCAAGTTAGGGGAAGCCAACAGGATGAACGGCCAATGGGACCGGAGAACTGATTTTGATAAGGGAGTTCCTAGTTTCTAGGGAAAAGGAATAGGATGAGGGGAAGGGGAAGGGGAGGGGGAGGAGAGAGAGAGAGAGAGAGAGAGAGAGAGAGAGAGAGAGAAGAGGGCTCGCCGGCCCCCACGGGCAGCAGGATTGCTTCATCCAGCGATGCCGGACGGTGGCTCTGGACCCACTCCGACGCTCCCCTCTGAAGCCGGGAGACTAACTGTTCCTGCATCATGAAGTTGATGACATCATCAGCATCACATTCATCCTCGCACAGCATAAGGGTGTGGAACCACTGGCAGTGTTGTTCCGGGCTGCAGACGTGCAAGATGGCTTTCCTCAAGTCAGCAATGTCCAGGACAAGAATTGGTGACTGGATGTTGTCGGGCTTCGAGTTGGGCCTCCCCGATCAGCAGAGATGTACTACCCACTGTGTTCATGGCCATTTCTGGGCTCTGACCATGTGCTCGAAGAGCTTCAGGAATGATTCCACGTCGTCCTGAGCTCCCATCTTAGCGAGTAACATGTGTGGTCCCGCTACTGCCGGGGTTACAATGGAAGCCCCCTCCTGGAGCAAAAAGCTCCGCAATGCTCTCCAGTCCTCCGCTTAGGCCTGAAGGAGCACCTCAAAGCAGTGTTCCTGCTCCTTCCGTAGCTCCATGAGGGCCTGGTGCTGTGCCTGTTGGATGCGAGTGAAGGACCTGATGATTTTTCCCAGTGGCGAGCATATCCTTCCTCCTTCCCGGGTTTTGGCATCAGGAAGGATCTTGATCTCTCTCAAGGAGGAAGCGGGGCCAGGTAAACAGTTCTCATAATTCTTTATTTTTACTCTGCTTTTCAGTGTAAGCCCACACAAAAATGTGCAGATACTCAAGTTCAGACTCTGCTCTCTCTCTCCCCTCTGGTTTGGATTGCCCTTTAAATCCCTCTCTGCTCTCACTGCAAACACAGTACAGCTGTTAGAGGTGATTTCCCACAGGTGTCAATCCTTACCATACTCACTCTATCTGCCTCACTCTCCACAGACGCAGCTTTGCCATGACCCCATAACCACACATTAACCAAGATTAATAAATGCTGTAAATAAGTGTTGTTGTTCATTGTTAGTTCATGTTAACTAATGCATTAACTAATGTTAACAAATGCAACCTTATTGTAAAGTGTTGCTGGATTTCCTTTATCTTTAATCCATGTCAAACAAGGAAGCAGGCTTCTTTTCTTTGCTGGTTGTGATGCGCTTATTGGTTTTCTTATGATTAGCATGGTTAAAAGAGACAATATAAGTAAAATGTTCTATCGCCCCATTCACAAGCACAAATCAGTGAGCGAGGGTCAAACTCGGTTGAATTCACCCATTGCGTCTTTATTTAGTAGAGAAAATCCCAAATGACTTTTAAAATGAGATCTTGTGTGCATGTTGTGGTTTGTGTAGCGTTTTGAACTCTTTGAACATGCAAGTGGAGAGTCTGAGTGTTTGATACCTCAACAGAATGTTTTATCAAAAGCATGACCTCATCAGCAGGAGAAGAGAGTCGCTTCGGCGCTCTTTGATGTCCTGTGTATCGTGACAACACTGTACGGGGGCGGCAGGCAACGTTAATAATTGATCAGAAACATAGCCAGAAGAAAAGTTTAATGGAGGAATATTCTACAAGGAATCGTCCAGAGAGAGAGAAAGAGAGAGAGCGTTCTTGGTGTCTAATGCTGAGCGGTCTGATGTGAGACACAGATGCGAGAGGAGAGCATCAAGAGCCCTCGTTAGGGAGAGTTGTGTGTTGTCTGTTTATAGTGTGAAGGGATGGTCAGCCCAAAAGTTAATTATATTTGATGTGTAAACTTGTTAATTGAATCTGATCTGCAACATCAAAGATTTTAGGCCAATTTTTCTATAAATGTGTTAGGGATAATTCAAATGTTTTATGCTGTGACTGGTCACCATTTCGTTGAAGTGATAAACATTTTTAATCACTTTTTTATCTTCTAGGGATTATTTACCCCAAAATGAATAGTCTTGTCATAATTTTAGTGTGCAGAACACTAAAGAAAATATTTTCAGGAATATCACAGGCCATCTTTTCAAGATGGATAGTGCTTTACTTTTTTTACTTTAAAGCTTAGAAAAAAGCACACAAAAGTATCATAAAATTTGTCCTTTTTTTATCTTCCCCCATTACACACACACACACACACACACACACACACACACAGCACACACACACACACACACACATGTTGTGTTTCCATGTTTTATGGGACTTTCCATAGACATAATGGTTTTATACTGTACAAACTTATATTCTATCCCTAAACCTAACCCTACCCTAAACCTAACCCTCACAGAAAACTTTCTGCATTTTACATTTTCAAAAACATAATTTAGTATGATTTATAAGCTGTTTCCTCATGGGGACCGACAAAATGTCCCCACAAGGTCAAAATTTCGGTTTACTATCCTTATGGGCATTTGGTCCCACAAAGTGATAAACACGCACACACACACACACACACACATGCACACACACACACACGCACACATGCACACACACACACACACACACACACACACACACACACGCACACATGCACACACATATACAGTGAACAAAGAACAAAGTCTGCATCTTTTTTAATACACATTTAATTTTATAGTCCTATAGTGCTGTTTATTTCAGTTTATTCCTGTTAATTTTCTTGACATTTTGATGTTGATGTTTAAATACATCGTTGGAGTGGTGCAATGTTGGAGTGGTGGTGGCGAAGTGGGCTAAAGCACATAACTGGTAATCAGAAGGTTGCTGGTTCGATCCCCACAGTCACCACCATTGTGTCCTTGAGTAAGACACTTAACTCCAGGTTGCTCCGGGGGGATTGTCCCTGTAATAAGTGCACTGTAAGTCGCGTATTCAAACGACGTTTGAGAATATTCAATTTTAGCCTGTTGTGCTTTCTTGGGAGAAAGAAAGTCATACAGGTTTAGAATGACAAGAGTTTGAGTAAATAATGACAGAATTTTCAGTTTTAGGTGTACTTGTGTGCAGTGAACCACTATGTCAAAAAGTTTGCTCACTTGGATCACTTTTTTGTTAGTAGTTTTAATGTTGCAAGCTGCAATTTTGAAAGTAAGCAAGTGGAAGATCTGTGTGTGGGTGTGTTTGTTTGTAGGTTGTTTGAAGAGCACGAGACCTTCAGTGTGTCTCTGTGAGAGAGACGACTCATTACGATTATAAATAGCGTGTGTCGTGTCTGTCATCTTTTCAATCATCACTTAATGAGGTGGAACCTGGAGAAGGCCATCTAGACACACAGTATATATTATATAGGACTGTAGTATAGTCCAACAGACTCTGAGAGACAGACCAGTGAGGCCATGTTTACAACTGATGATGCGTTTTGGACTGGCGACCTGTCCAGGGTGTCCCCCGCCTTTCGCCCAATGTTAGCTGGGATAGGCTCCAGCCCCCCGCGACCCTGTACACAGGATAAGCGGTTGACGATGGATGGATGGATGGATGGATGCGTTTTGGGCGATTGGATCGCAAGTAGACAGGCGAGACACATCTTTGTTCATACCTGGTCGTAAAATGTCTCTTTTGACCACTTGTGTGCAAACCGATGACGACATGCATCAATCACTAAGTCAGTGTCTTACTGTATGATGATACCTCCAACCCTCACCTATGGTCATGAAGGCTGGGTCATGACCGAAAGAACTAGGTCGCGAGTACAAGCAGCCGAAATGGGCTTCCTCAGAATGGTGGTGGGCTTCTCCCTTAGAGATGAGGAGCTCAATCATCCATGAAGAGCTCGGAGTAGAGCCGCTGCTCCTTTGCGTCGAAAGGAGTCAGTTGAGGTGGTTTGGGCATCTGGTAAGGAAACACCTCCCTAGGGAGGTGTTTCTGGCACGTCCAGCTGGGAGGAGGCCTCGGGGAAGACCCAGGATTAGGTGGAGAGATTACATCTCCACACTGGCCTGGGAACGCCTCGGGGCCCCCCAGTCAGAGCTGGTTAATGTGGCTCGGGATAGGGAAGTTTGGGGCCCCCTGCTGGAGCTGCTGCCCCCGCGACCCGACTTCGGATAAGCGGTTGAAGATGGATGGATGGATCTCTCAAATTGCTCTCGTTCAAGACCACTGGAGAGTAAAGGCATTTCAACCAATTTTACTTTGTAATGTACTTTAAGTTGCTTTGGATAAAAAAAGTGTTTGCCAAGTTAGAAATAATTTTCTTTTCACTGACTTCTCATAGATGTGGGTTTCTGTGACTGGAATTGGTGTTAAATCTGAATTTTGCATTTGTTTTTGTCTTTGCTCGTACTGCAGAGGAGGGGAACCTACGACATGCATGGGTGGCAGAAAATTGCATAATATGCACTCTGTGTGTGTGTGTGTGTGTGTGTGTGTGTGTGTGTGTGTGTGTGTGTGTTTGTGAGAAGTGGGTGTTTGCCTGCCCAAAACTTGCAGCAAGCAGCGTGACTAAAACAGCACAAAAGACCGCCGACGAGGAAAACCCAGCCCACACTAATCTCAAAACATCTCGCTCCCTTTCTTCTGTCGTCCTCTCTACTCTATTAGACTCCTCTCACGCTTTTGGCTCTTTTATAGCAGTTATTCCCTCTCTCTGTGTGTCTGTGCATGAAGGAAACATTCACTCACCCTTATATTGTTCCAAACCTTTGTGCAACACAAAAGGAGAAGTTCAGCAGAATATTTAGATAATAACATTCACTTATATTTATAATATTCACATCTATTGTGATTTAAAGATGCCTCTTTGGAGCTTGACTGCCTCTGTCAGCTTTCTCTTTTATTATTTGGAAAAGAGCAGTTTGAACATTCTGCTAAACATCTCTTCCTTTATTGTTCCACTGAAGAAAGAAAGTTTGGAAGGGTTTGGAACAACATGAGAGTAAACGATGAGTGAATTGTCATTTTTGGCTTCTAAACTCTCTAGCTTGCATGCTTTATAAGTGCATTACTGTACAAAATGGGTCAAATAAAAAGTCAGGCAATGTTCCAACTCAAACAGGTAACTTTTATTGCTTTAACTCAAAATCTTTAACTCAAAAGGAACACAGTCTGGGCATGAGTGTGCTAACTCGCTCTCTCTCCCTTCCTGTGGCGTCGGCCCGCCACTTATCGCTCATCCTGGATTACTGCAACAACAAACATCTGTTAGTCATAATAATCACCCAGGGGTGAAGCATTACTGCTTTACCTCTCCCCCAGACACACACCACAAACTGAAATAAATTCAAATGATTTAAAATCACATAGTATACAAACCGGAAACGAATCGAGAGCTTATGAATCTGAATCTAATCAAATCGAATCAAAATCTGACACTTGAGAACTCTGATTCAGAGAACTGACAAATGATCTTATGAGTCTGACTGAAACTAACCTGAAGTGCAGGTGAAAGAAAAGAATGAAGCATTTGCTGAAAGACGTATAGAGGAGAGAACATATGACAGAGGTCAAACTCTCGGTGTGTGTTCAAACCCCCCCAGCAAAGAGCTTTTACTCGACTTTGCACCTTAACACCCTGATGTTTAATTCATTCTCTCTCAGCCCTGGAGGGCATTCAGAACAGCTCATGAAGAAAAGGGTGAGAAGAGAATGAGAGAAACATTGTTGAAATGACTGCAGGGGGTTCAGCAGGTGCTGGAAACACAACCCTGAATAAACGCTGAGGAAATGTTGTTGTAATGTACACAAATGACAGACTGTAGACACATATGGCATACAAGCAAAACAATCCCTCGTCATGCAACTCACTCGTGTTTAAACCAGTAAACACGAGTCTGTGAGTGTGTTTAATGGCTTCACTTTGGGACAATAAGGTGGTTTTCAGACGTTACAAATTGTTGCATTTATTGCCTTTGATAGTCTTTTCTGCCTCCTGTTGCTCTCTTGGTGTTAGCCTCTTGGTGGCCTGTTAATCTACTATTGACTGATGGATTCCACACTTGAGTAACACGTCCATCTTGAAAGAGCGGTCAAGCAGGTTTGGTCAATGTAGCTACAAAAATGTTATATTCATGCAAACATTCTCTGAAAATAAAATTCAAGAAATATTTGCAATTTATGCACAAATTGGTGCCAGATGGGCTGGTTTGAGTATTTCTGGGATTTTCACACACAACAGTCTCTAGAATTTACTCAAAACAAAAATGGTGACAAAAACAAAAAACATCCACTGAGCGGCAGTTCTGTGGATGGAAATGGCTTGTTGATGAGAGAGGTCAACAGAGAATGGTCAGACTGGTTTGAACTGATAAAGTCTACAGTAACTCAGATAACCACTCTGTACAATTGTAGTGAGAAGAATATCATCTCTGACCATAATGTTCCTAATAATGTGGTTAGTGTGTGTATTACCGCATACCATCAGTTACATTAGATAACCGCATACCATCAGTTACATTAGATAACCGCATACCATCAGTTACATTAGGTGAGTGGTGGTGGCGTAGTGGGCAAAAGCACTGAACTGGTAATCAGAAGGTTGCTGGTTCGATCCCCACAGCCACCACCATTGTATCCTTGAGTAAGGCACTTAACTCCAGGTTGCTCCGGGGGGATTGTCCCTGTAATAAGTGCACTGTAAGACACTTTGGATAAAAGCATCTGCCAAATGCATAAATGTAAATGTAAGTGCAATTTACAACAATAAACAGTAATAAAAAGCATTATTTACATACATATTTAAAAACAAATATATATATATATAATAATAATATCATTATAAAATTGTATTTTAATTGTTGGACCCAGTCAAGTTTATTATTCTAATAATATAATGAATTATTATTATTATTATTCTTATTTTTTTTACAATAATAATATATTTCAGTTGTATTTATTTCACCTTCAAATAGAGATTTTATTCTGGCGGAAATCTGAAAGTGCAGAGTGCGTTTGACAGTTTACAATAACGTTCCTCATTACAATTCTGGTCAAACACTGTCTTCTCTTGTACTGTGATACTGTGTCACTTTTGTGACGCTTATAATACCCATTTTTTTATGTAAAATATAATACAGTATATATATATATATATATATATATATATATGTATTATATTTGTATTATATACTATATATGTATCAGCCTTGCAATAGATATTCTGTATTTTTTTTTACATCATCCAGCCATGCCGTCAATTGCATCAGATAACACCCCCCCTCTCACAAAGATTTTTGATTTCTCTTTGCTGTCATTATGGTAAATTATCATTGAGAGTTAACATGTTGTAAATTAGTGGCAAACAAAATAGTTTTACACAAATAAAACTCTTCTGCTGTTAAGATCAGATTGAAATGATCAGGGATCGTGTTCAATGGAAACTAACGCTGAAGGATCTGCAGAGCGGACGGTGCTACACACTGGACAGCACAAGATCTTACTACATTTAATTCTTATCATTAGTTCTTCTGCTGTTTAGGAATAATAACATCTATCCTACTTCCTTCTTTAAATAATACGACTCTTACAGTTACACCTAAAAGATTTGATTTTGAAAGACTATAACTAGGAATTATATGTGCAAGATGCGTTAAGCAAATTAGTGAATGCACAGATAAAGTGTAGTTAGCACATTGATCTGTGTGTAGGTGTGATTTGTATTCATGCACTGAAGGGTGTTCTTTCTACAACACACTTTAATCTTTGATTTGAATTGCATGTTTTGAATGTGGAATTAGTGATGGATTATCTTTTTAAACAGGTGCTTAAGAGCAGAGTTGTAACATAATTTTATTCATCTTAAATCTTAAATCAAATATTAAAAACCAGCACCTCATGCATGCAAAGCCATTTGATACATTCACCAACACAAACACATCTCACATCTTATAGAGTGAAATCACAGATTTTATTGCAAGCATTTCACAATTTTCCACAGGAACACAGACAGACAGAATATTAAGTCGTGTTTATGCCTGTTATTAAAGGAACCCTCATGTTGCTCCAAACCTGTATGACTTTCTTCTTGAACTACCCTTATAGGGGCTGTACATACGCTATAAATCTGAGGGGTAGGAGGTGACTGACTGAACTGTTCACATTTGGAGAGTTTGAACTTCTACAGGTTGGATTGTTTGAAGAGCTGCTCTCATTCAGGTGCTTTTGTTTTTAAAGGGTGTGTGAGAGATATCTCTCCATGTCTACAGTCACGTGGTTTCGCATCAGCTGCGTTTGGGATGCAGAATCGGCGGGGGCCGCGTAACCCACTGCGTGTGGACGAATTAGTTCTTTAGTCCAAGCGTTTCTCTGGGTCTGGCCCTCATTGTAGGGGTCTAATATTATCTGTCCCACGGTTCATCTCATTTATGCCAAAATGCCACTCTCTACCGCGCCGAGTTCCTGTAGCCATGTAATCTCAAAGCACTGAAAGTTCTATATCATTTTATGAACCCCCAAAAGCACACACACATTGGTAATATCATTGCTTGCAAAGTCTCTCTCTCTCTCTCTTGCTCTCTCTCTCTCTTACTCTCTCTGTGAGTAATGGCAAATACAAGGACATAGGTAACCACATGACATAAGTTTAAAGTTTTATTGGTCACATACACGGTACAACATGTAGTGAAATTCTTGGTATGCCTTTTCTCCCCATAGTTTAAGATAAAATTACAGATTGTTTGAGACGTGTATGCCAAGACAATGGAAACTGTCCACTCTCGCCACTGTGGCCCCGTTGATCATAATGGGGTGGTAGAGTCTCACCTGCTTTGTGCTGAAGTCCACTATCAGCTCCTTTGTCTTGCTGACATTGAAAAGGAGCTTGTTCTCCTGGCACCAGTCCTCCAGGCCTTTGATCTTCTGCAGATAGGCCCCCTCATCGTTATCAGAGATCAGGCCCACCACAACAGTGTCGTCAGCAAACTTGACAATTGTGGTGGAGTTGGAAGTGGCCACGCAGACATAAGTGTACAATGAGTACAGCAGGGGGCTTAGAACACAACCCTGGGGGTCTCCAGTGCTGAGGGTGAGGAGGGGTGAGACATTTCTGCCCATCCTTACGGCTTGTGGCCTGTCAGTCAGGAAGTTGGTGATCCACTGATGCAGAGATGGGCTAAATCCTAGGTCCTCCAACTTAGTGGTGAGTTTAGAGGGAATTATAGTATTAAAAACTGAACTGTAATCAGCAAACAGTATTTTAACATAATTTCCCTTCTTCTTGTCCAGATGATCTAGGACTGTGTGGAGGAGATGTGTGATGGCATCATCCGTTGAGTGATTTGGACAGTAAGCAGTGAGGAGGTGATGAAGTCTCTGACCAGTCTTTTAAAAGAACTTCATCACAATTGAGGTCAGTGATACAGGACGATAGTCTTTAAGGCAGGAACGTTGGGGTTTAACAACCAGTGATGAGACTGAACTAATATTAAGACAATGAAACAATGACATAACAGAACTGATAACAAGATAACAAGACTCATGAACACAAACCAATGAGAACACAACACAT